>NC_056719.1:7669870-7867370 GCF_018831695.1 Puntigrus tetrazona | reverse complement strand
CCCGCTAACAAGAGATGAGAAGAAAGTCAAGCCAAAAAGACTTCAAAGAAATAAATAAGGCTCACAGTGACTTACATGCTGTTAGCAGCCTTATTACTCATTGTGACACACATCTAGCGAGACGTTTTAGGTGACACCAGCTGGGATTTGTTTGTCTTTTATTAAATAAAAATAATAGATACTGTACACAAACTCTGCTTTAGACTTAACACGAGTCTGCCGTACTTTGCTAAGTGTGCGAGTTCCTGACACGCCGCTGAACGGCTTGATCAGCAATTGAATTAAAATCAATTTTAATCAAGAAGAGGAACGAAACTAAATATGCAAATCACATTGAGGGCAAGAGTGTTTTTCCTCGTTATACCTCTTATCTGCATCTAATACGCTAGTTTGCATCTTAATGTATAGCCATCTGTTTTGCTGTAGTGGCATTTATAAATGTAGGTGTAATTTATTCTAAATGGCATGGGAAGGGTCATTTTTGTCGCATACATATAATTACTAGACGCTACGGCAAAGTATTCGGTCATTTAAGTCACACTTAAAAACGTCTAAATGTCTTTGCATAAGATAGCATTTTTCAATTACTTCTGAAAATTGATTTTTAGTGGATGTATGAAGTAATTTCACCTCAGGTTCACACGGTTGTCGTATCAGAGTAACCACAGATGTAGTTCATTATATTAACCATGAACATGATCCACTAATGTCTGACAAGCAGCAAGGGCCCAGATACTTCTATCCAGAAACAGTACATCTATTGTTTTATAATCAAGCATTATACCCTGTAACAAGTTTATCTGGAGACGTTGTGCTTGTGCAACTTTTCTATGAAACAAAGGACAATCGAAATATCTTGTTATTCCATTACATTTTTAAGCATGACAATGTGATTTAAAGCTCAGCACATCTAATCAATTGGGAGTCTGAGCTGCTCGTTGGATATTGGTTTTTCATATTGGTACATGCTAACAATGACTGGAGTCTGATTAATCAGAGATGAATCACACTGTGATTAATCTCCGAATCAGATTTGTCCATGGGTCAGAAATGATGTCATAACACACAGGGATAAGTCTGCCCACTCCAGTCCTCTAAATGCCCGTATTGAGACAAAACCCCATATTGGCTTTAATGGATTATTCCTCCATCTCTATCCTTGTAAATCTCTTGCAATTTCAGGAATCAGTCCCCTTCTCACCTGTGGACCCAGACTGCAGTGAGTAGAGGGCCAATGCTATTAAGACACACTATTGTTGCTGTGAATGACTTTCCCCTTTCCAACTACCTTCAATGGATCCATTTAGAGTCTGTAAAGGTGAGCTCTCCCTTATATGAGATTGCAATGGACCTGATGTCCTATAGTCTGGGGTAGTTCACACAAAATGACAATTCTGACATTATTTACTCACCTTGTGTCATTTCAGAGCAATATACTATTGCTTTTTGTGAATTTTTGCTCTTTTGATATTTTTTTTCGTGTCACGCACTGATTGTTACCATAGCAGAAAAGTTTTTTTTTTTTTTTTTTTTTTTTTTTACAGATTTCACAATTTTTTTAGAAATAAAATGTGTGGGAGTTCTCATGTTTTTGCACTTCATATTAAAAGAGAATGATTATTATATATATATATATATATATTTATCACGATTTACAGAAGACGCCCACTAAAATGTAATTTAGAGTAACAGTAGTTAATATACCAAAACGTTTTCAGACATATCTATTTAAAGATCACAGTGCAGCTCCAAAATTAATTATTAATGATAATTTAAAACCTTTACCACTATCCTTCAAACCACTAGATTTGTGAGCCAGAAGTTTTTATAATTAAAGCAAAGTGTAGTGTGATTGCTTTTTGTTTTATATAGCTTAGGTCAGAATATCCAGGCTCTTTTACTCTGAATGAGGATGGAACATCATTTCACATTTTATAAAATGTTTTTTTAAACACATATTTCACCTGCATCTATTATTATTATTATTATTATTATTATTATGCCTTCTACATGTATTTCATATCACTTCTGTATATTTAATCTGATGTGAGACATAAAATCTATAAAATTATTAAAATATAAAATCGCATATATAATGTAAGTAATGTAACACTAGATGACACAAATAACAAAAAAATCTTAGTCTGCTTTTCTAATAAGCAGAACCTATTTCCTTCTTAAGTGTCAAAATTCCCTTTTTGTGTTCGAACAGACAAGGGTTTTGAAATGACACGAGTGTGAGTAGCCAATGACAGAATTGTCACTTTTGTGTGCAATATCACTTTAAATCACAACGATTTGTGCTGAGAGCTACTCCATCGCATCGGCTCAAGAAAATGTCAGAAAGTATTAAAATGTGATTTTTAATCCAGATATAGTGTAACTTTACAGGCTCTGCTGTAATCTAGCAAAGCTACAGGACATGATGAAATCCTGCCATCGCCTTGAGCCACGAAGCGCTCTCTTCTCCCGCAGATCTGGTTCTGTCTCTCTCTGGAACGGAGATGATTCCACGTGACATCTGTGCTCCTCTCTGCCTGTACCTTGAGATCCATCCTATCTGAGCAGAGGGTGACTTTGAGCCTTGGCAGTGTGACAACCCTGGTGCTGAGCTCCTACTCAGGCAATCAAAAACCAGGCATCATATAGAGGGAAGGAAGAAAAAAAGAAAAAAAGAAAAGCTACAACCCAAGGTCAGCATCTGCAGAGTGTGTCGCTGAGATTGCCACTGGGCGGCGAGGTCAGGGTGCGGGCATGAGACAGCTTGAGGAAGAAGCGGCGGGAAGCGAGCTATACCTTAGAGAGATGTTCTTTCTGTAGGCTGCCTCGGTCGAAGTTCAGCCCGAATAAAAGCACAATGCAGAAGTGTGACAGAGCTGAGAATGCCAAGGATAATAAGGAGATGCAAGAAAGCGAGAGCCTCGACCGGATTTCGTCAACTCGCTCTAAAGCGAAGGCAAACTTTAAAAGCCTGTAAATGATCCTGGTGTGTTTTAGTACAGTCTTGATGTACTCAGAAAGAGAACGAGCGTACTAATGTATCTTTAGAAGCAAATTTAACAAAGAGACAGGAGACTCTGCGTGCAGAATTCTATATGATCACATATCTAAAGGACATACAAAGGACGCTGAAATATGAATAGCGCAATAGCTAAATTGTAAAAAAAAAAAAAAAAAAAAAAAACAACTCACAGGAACATTACGTTTGTGAGGAAAAAAAAAACTGTATGGAAGATGGTGAATCTGAAATATTACTGGCAAAAGTATCCTGTAGGACAAACATTCCAGCTTTTCTTGATGAGATTCTGTCAGTTTTCAAATAGATTCAGATCATTGATGACAGCTAAATATAGGTCTTTTCGCTCGTGCTTTCAGAAGTATGACTTTACCTTTAAAAGACGAGTTGGATTTTCGTGTCACGTAACACAGGAAATAACAGCACCAAAACCAAGCATTACTTTGAACATTAATATCTTTTCTTTTTTATTAAGACAAGAACTCTCCATTTTTTGTAAAAATGTCTAATATGAACAAATACAAAATGTGTATGGGAATGTGGATATCATTTTTTCTTCATTAATACACAGTAACATTGCCCAAGTACAGCAGAAAGACAAAAAAATAACCAACCCAAAAACAATGAATGATAAACGTTCAAAACTTTCCAAACTATCTGGAACCAGAACGAGAAACATGTCGACTTTGAATTCAAATTGGTTTGCCCCAACACACTCTCATGGAAATGAATAACTATTTTACGCTTCGCCAAATTGGGGGTGAGCTGGTATAATCTGGTATCATCCGATCTGCTTACGCCCCACTGCTGATGATTAGATTTACAGGTGGTCCTTCATACTTCGTACTTTTGTTTACCTTCTTTTAAAACGTGTAAAATAATTACGTTTTATCATGAGAGCAGTTGGTTTGTCCTTTCCTGTCCTCTCTGTGTGAAGTAGGTCAAAAAAAAGAGATAATACTCAACATAGCGTGTACGTTACGTACACATTTTACAGTGCACCAAATAAACAACATCAACAAAAAATACACAAAACGTAGTTCTAATGTAAAAATTCACCATTTGATTTGAGATCCGGCTTGATCCGGTTTGTATTTAATTTCCACTTGCTCAATCGGGGGGCTTTAACTTTGCATTCTACCTGAGATGCAAACATACCGTGCGTTGTACGTGAACCTGAGACAGGGCTTAAATGAAACTGTCAAGTTCAAATAAAAGAAATCAAATCAAGTTCCATCAGTAACACTGTTGCACTATCAAACAAGGGGCACTAGTAAAGCAACAAAAACAACAAACACGACGACAGAAATGACAGAATTGAAACCGAACCCAGTTCACATCTCAAAACAAGCAAGTTATATTTGGACACTTTCAATTCGACCTGCTGTACAAGAGACAGACGACAAAATAGATCACTGGCGTAACCGCGTCTTCCCATCGACCGTCTGTCTTAAGTCCTCAGACGCCTAGTAGAGTGGATTGAACCACATTAATCACATTAAAACAGGTCTAACGTAACAAGTTGAACAAAATGTACATCGGCCCAGTCTAAATACCACAAATTAGTATACTGATGTCATGTCTCTCACATATGCAAAAGAGAAGAAGGGATGTCTGAAATCCTGTTCAGAAGCTGCCAGACCAAAGCTAAATGATGCTCACTAGTTAAGCACAAGCCACACAACTGTATATCTCAACTGCAACGGTAACCATCAAGCTGCAAGACATTCCCTCGGATTTGTATTCTACGTAAAAACAAACGCGTCCAAAAGTGTTTCTCATGGTTAATGCACATACTCTAAAACGTCTCGTGTTTTTTTTTCGTTTTTAAATAAGAAAATAAAGCAAACGAGAGTGCGTTCTCCCCCCCCCTCAACCTCGCCGTTTTATTTACACACTGAGGTTGATTTCAGCAGGGCCTAAACTATGGCGTCTAAGTTCACTTACACTACAGAGAGAGTCATGAGGAAATGAGAAGACATACTTCTCTTCAGGAAAAGTACTTTAGACATCTTAGCCACCTTACATTATGTGCCCTTAACGGGCGCGACGTTTGTAGCTAGGCTTCGGTGAAATGTCTAATGTGAGAGCATGATACTTGAGCGTGTCGGCAGAGTTTTTTTGGTTAGCGTCATGTGTTGACAATATAGGGGAAAATCCACAAATGCGGCTAATTACATTGTAGACGGCTTTTCTAAAATATTTGGAATGTTATTAAAAGCTTTTTCCACTTTTTTTTTTTTTTTCTCAAACTGTATTGGTAATAAAAGACTATTTCACTCTCCATTCAAACCAACCTCATTTGAAGCCCAGGACTATTATGCATAAGCAGGAACCCGGAGGAGCAACTCACAGCAATTATAAACAATAAAACACACATTGTTTACACTTCAAGAGGAAATTATGTCGCCGTGGTGAATTTCGCACCATGGAGTCTTGGATATTTGGGCAGTTTATATTCAAATACTAATATCACTAGGATAAGCTAGCTGCGATTGCCACTGTTTCCTCTGAGGAAGAACAAACAGGCAATTAACTTGACAGGCAATCATATACCATTACACACTTGTTGGACTGCTTAACATCAATGTCACATCCTCACTGACTCGCCTACAAACGAGATACACAAATGCAGATGTTTTTTGGCTGTTAAAATGCATTTTAAGGTAGTAAAGTTATAGCAATCAAATCATTTCCAAATCTGCCCTCTCTGTACATCTATAAACATGACGGTTGTGGTGCTTCCTCCCTTGAGCCTAACGAAACGCTTTGACACAATTTTAGGTAGTTATTTACGTGTGCTAGAGGGTCACCTTCACCAGCCCTGCATGGGAAACTACAGCGAAAGACGGGAAAAAAAATAAATAAACGAAACGTAAGCCACAGCATTTAGACCTTTTTCAGTGACGGCGACTCTTTCGTCATTATGGCATGTGTAAAAACGTGTCTGGATGGAAATGCCGAGAAAACCTAACACATCATTATAACTAAACAATAAATAGCTGCAAGGGCTTTCGGCTGTGTCTAGCTGAGCAGAACGAGACAATAAGCCTCCGTAGGTGCAGCTTTCGTATGCACATATGCTCATTCTGAGCGGTTGTGATGCTTCAGATGTACTGGAACATACAGTATAGCTGAAAGAAAGTCAAGTAAATGAAGTAAACCGAAGATAAAAGCATTCTGCAGCGATGCAGACGCGGCCTGTCATAATGAAAACAGGTGCAACTTTCAGGATCAATTCTCCGCCGGTCTCATCAACTTGTTAGGGGACAGGAAGGAAGGAAGGAAGCTGCTTGCACTTCTCTTCATGATGCTGATGACTGGGGACTGAGGAAATCAAAACGCTGTTATGTGACTAGGCCTGCTTTTAGTACAGAGGATATGATGTTTTGAAAGAGATGCCCACAGTGTAGGGGAATGCATTGAGGTGTGCGCTTCATAGGAAAGCTGATAAAGTCGATAATCGGAGATGGTGGTGTATGTGCGTTTCCAGGGAAGGGGGTTTAAGGTGTGACGTGATGGAGGCGTTTAAAGCGTGACTAAGAAAAGAAATTCAGAACAAGGCACAGAATTTTCTGCAAATGGTCGAGAAATGAACGAAAAATACCAGCAGTTGGGGAGGTGCTGTGTGGTGACGCTTTCTACACTCATATCTGGCAACGTCTGGTATCCCGCCCGCCCCGAAAGCCCACCCCTGACCCTGTATAACACAAATACCTACATCTTCTCAGCTGCCCGTGTAGCATTCTACGTCATTCGATCCCCAGGAAAGAAAACGAAACCAACAAACAAACCAACTAAAACGGTCTCAGTTTCCCCATGCCCCACCCCCACCCCAAAAACAAAACCAAAAAGAAAATAGTAAGAACAACAGAGGCCTCGGGACTCAGATATAGTACTCCTTCTTCTCGTCCGAGTTGTTGTGGCCCCCTTCGGCATTGATGATGGCCGTGTCGGCGTCCGCCCGCGTCGTCCGCCCCCTTGGCTTCGTGTGTGAAATAGGTGCCTGTGTGGGTTTCAAAGAAAAGAGTGTTGATAAAAGCAATATCTCCAGCACCCCGGGGCCTCTGATTGATGCAATTGCAAGGTTTTAAAAGAGATTAAAGACCATCTGGAGCAGCTTCTCTAATTTAGAGTGAGGGTCGATTCCAGGGACTTTACCTGCCCATAAATAAGGCATTCATTTCACCAAGCTGCGCTTGGTTGCGTTATACTGTCTTTCATGTGCGAGAACAACAGGTAATACGTCCCCAAACTAATACCCCGTGATGGGGACACTTTGATTACAGCACGGCAGATGAAATCTGACCCTCTCGATCGAGCGCTATTAGATAAAACAAACAAGAAAAGAGACGAAAACTGAGTCTGACACACGCTCTGAAGAATAAACCTGTTATTTGTGGCTAATAATTCAGTAAATTTCCATAAAATCCTCTCCAGGTTTGGGTTTAGTTTGACTTTGCGCTTTAGAATTAACCTTGGAAAGTGTTACAAGGTGGTGGGAATAAGCGATCCACTTCAAACTTCATTTCCGAGTGGGATTATTCCCATCCTCTCAGTCTGTGGCGTGATAATGAAGGCAGTAGCCCTGATGAAAAGCGGAGATGCTGCGCCCACTTTATATTACAGAACACAACAGCGCCGTGCACTCAGAGGGATAGCGGCCTTAATGTGCTCGTAGCCACGGGCCAATTCAAAGCACCCGCAGAGCTTCGACTGCAGGATGGCTTCTTCGCCAATCCAGAATCTTATTCCAAAATAATTAGAAAGTCTATTGACCTTGGAAATGTGCCGCAAAAAAGTCTGGGTGCTGAATTACCTTTGTGTCTTGCAAAGTATCGTCCCAAAACGATGAGAAGACACAACATGGCGAAGACCACGACGGCCACCACTCCTCCGATAACCGCATGGTCCAATCTCTGTGCTTCTGGTCCTGCTTGTGAATCTGATAGAGAAAAGTCAAGAGGTGATGTGTTACTGGCAATAAAATCAGCAAACGGAAAACACTGCATTTCAAGCCTGTTTATACTGTGTAGTGCATTATTAGGGCGCTTTAAATATGTATACTATCAAAAGTTTGCAGTCGGTAAGATGTCTAAGCATCGTATGCTCATCAAAGCTGCATTTTTTTAATCAAAAATACAGTAAACATGACATACTATTTCAGTTTATAACAACAGTTTTAAGGACTATGTTTTGAAATGTAATTTATTCCAGTAGTAGTAATCCTAACTGTAGTTTTCAGAGTCACATGACCCTTCACAAAACATTCTAATATGCTGTTTTGCTGCTTAAAATTTTTTTTTGATACCCTGATGCATTTTCCCAGTATTCTATAATGAATAGAAAATTCTAAAGAACAGTATTTGTAACATAAAATAAATACCTTTACTGTCTCTTTTAATCAGTTTAAAGCATTCTAGTTGAATAAATGTACTAATTCATTTAAAAAAACTCATGAATGTTAGTGTATGAAATGATTAACCTGTATTATAGCTGTGGTTAAATAACATACGGCTGATTATGAGGTGAATTCTAAGATGTTATGAAAGCATTATGCAGAAAGCAGGTTCTATTGAAAGTGCACCCAAATTACATTTTATAGACGAGCTACACATAACCACATATATTCTTTCTGCAGTTCCAGACAAAACACATTGCTATTAATCTTACTCTGATTAGAAGAACAAGACAAGAACTGGAAATATTAGATAATGCATTAAAAAAATTAGGAGAAAGAAGACAATTTAGTTAGGAAAAAAAGGACACATAATAATCATATAGTAACATGTAAGACTGATGAAGTTATATACTTATACAAATACATATATAGATAAAATGTTTTGTAATATTTAAGTAATCTTTAAATACAGGCTGCAATAGGCATTTGAGTATCTTTGAAATCCACCTCTCCAGAATAAGACCTCCAAACTATAGACAGGCACCAACAAACAGAACTGATGCAAACAGAAAGCGTGAGTGAAACTGGTTAAACATTTACGAGTGTGACAGTGGAGCTCTGAAGACACAGGCCTTGTTGTTTATATTCTTCTGTCAACTACAGTCCTGACTATAACTCAAACGAATCTGGCACAAACTGTGAGCTGTCTTGAACCAGAGCTGAAGAAATACACTTTGCCCTCAAGACTAAAAGTGCGAATCACAAGCAATTTTTAACAAAGATTTATTCCATTTCAGCCAGAGAACAAGGCAGGCCTCCGAGACTGCGCAGCGTAATGATATGTGAAGTTTATTGATCAAGTGTAGGGATCCATGACAACCCAAAGTTAATGCTGGTTTGTGGACTTGATTGGTTCTTTACAGAGCAAAGGAGGAGCAAAATTTTTCATCAATATCTCACACTCGCCTCGGAAATTAAAGAGTTTGAAGAGAAGTACAGAGAGAAAATAGACAGGAGACATCGCCCTAGAGCCGTCAACGAAAGACATGAAAGATCTCCATGTGACTAAGACTGTTAATTATCAACACCTGAGATTTGTGCCACACTTTTCTGCGCACATCAAGGGCTGTTTCTTCAAGTATGGTCACATTTGTCCTCGTGGACCTAAAGCTTTGTGTTTTTTTTTCTGATAATAAAAATCACATGATTTATTGTGTTTAATGGCACTGTATTGTGAAAGTGGCATTTAAAAAAAAAAGTTAAAATATAGTTAGTATTTTATGCATCCTAAATACAGAGAGTAATATTTTTAGACTTTTTGCACTACAAAATACTTGGTAACACTTTATTTAAAGCCTTTATGTATAATGCATTATAAAAGTAGTTTTAATGCATCAATTATGCCTTTTTCTTGTACAATCTTGTGCATAGTTAATTTTCAGACTTATTAATTCATTGTTACACTATGCATTTTCATTTTGTTTATAATTACAACAAGATAAAATGTATTACAATGCACATTATGAATAATTACAGTGCATTATAGACTTTAATAATAACCCTTTATAATGCATTAAACATTAAGGCTTTAAGTAAAGTGTTAGCAACACACTGGAAGTCTCAGTCACCCTTTTTACTGGAGTTTCTTTATAACATTTACCCACGGTTTCACAAACAAGACTTAAGCCTAGTCCTACACAAAAATGTAAATTGAGCTGTTTCAACACACCAGAGCAAAGCCTTTGCTTTGTTTTAAAATACACACAGTAATATTTTTTCTAAATTATTTATATGCCCTTATTGAACTATGGCCTAATCCTGGCTTAAGCTAAACTGTGTCTGTGAATCAGACCTTTAATGTGATCATTTTAATATTGAAAGAGTAAAGCATCTTAAGAATAGCAAATATAAATAACGCATGAATGGTAAAAAGTTTCTGAGACTGTTTTTATATGACCTTCACATCACATAATAGAAAAGTTGAAATCTGTTCGTTTTAATAAAAATCAACCCCCGGGAACACCCAAGAGGGAGGAGAGCATGCGATCTCCCTGCTCCATCTCACGGTCTATGTACTGTTTTATCAGTCCACGGGCTCATCCCCACTCCAAACATCTCACTCGATAAAAAACTGCGATGAGAAGGGAAAGGAAGCGAGGGGAAGGATGTCTCGACTGAGCAATCCGACGCTTGGTAATCCAGTCACGAGGAGTTGATCAGCCTTCCCTGTTTACCCACGGCAATCTCCCGCTCTCATCTGTGGCCTGAGCCCGAGAGCCGAGAGGATTTCCAAGGGGAGTTCAAAAAACAAAAACGGCAGGCCACAACTTATTAGAGGATAACGAAAAGCGAGAAAGCACAGAGCGGTGTGCTTGTACAACATCCCACCCAATCTCACCTCATAAACAACTCCTGTGTGAGAAGGGTGGGGGGTGGGATGTAGGGATGATGCTGCGGTGCTAACTGCCAAACCCAACAAAACATGACTTGATAAACCTAATAGGCTATTTTGACTTCAGATTTCCCTTTTTTTCGGAGGGAAGGCAGATTCAATTAAAGTCAGAGGGAATCTGTTTGACACCTAATTCACGCTTGTCAAAAGAAAGGGAGGGGGCTAAAGACGTGCTTTAACACACATTCCTATTAAGATGTTAATGTGTACTGGACGAAGGGATAAACAGACAAGGAATGGCAGAGATGGCTCTTCCTCTTAAACCTCCTCCCGCAGCCACTTTGCTGTGAGATACTGTTGCCGGTTTGTTGCCTGCTTGGGTCATTCTCTCACTGAATGGATTTGATAGAGATTAACATAACTTAACAAATGGAGTGAGGACAGGGACGAGACTGTCTGTTCTCATCCAGCTTCAAGTGATTTTAATGTCCTCTTTCTCCTTTCCACCCTCTACAGCCTGAAGATAAATGAAGGGGTGTTCAGAGCTCAGCCAGGGCGATGAGAAAGAAGATTGAGGCCCGCGAACGTGCCATGTTCTGAGGTGCGCTGGTGTGCCGGGCCACCCTTAACACAATGACTGCACCGTAATTCAATAAGAGTCCACTGTGAACCAACAGTTTGGCTAATGTGTAATTTGAGAAGCAGATGGTTTAGAAATGAGTAATTCTCAAGCAACCTCCTCTAATCTCAGCAGCCATTTTGCCTCCGGAATATTCAGTAATTCCAAGAAATTGCCATCTTAATGAAACCCTAGAAATTTGCTCTCATCTCAATTTGACTAGACGGAGTCATATAATTACACGTATTGCGTGGTGCTTATGGAAGAATCATTACCATAAACAGTATTCCTGTTTAACGTTTATGACTGCAGAATAAGAGACCGGAATACGCAATTACCCAGTCGTATAAGTGAGCGAGCACGTGAGTGAGTGAAGGAATGATTAACTGAAGCTTGATGGAAAGTGTGTGAACGTTCTCCAGAAAGTGGCAAGAGCGAGTGCCATCGGGCACTGATAAAAGCTGACTTTGATCTGATCCGAACGAACCAAGTCTGAGATAGGGTCCGATTTTTCTGCACTGGCATTTGTGGGAAGCTCATCCAAGGTCAGCGCTAAAGAATAACTTCAATTTAGAGTGCGCCGTTGCATCGTACTGCACCTCCAGCTACTACAATGAATCGCTAGTCGAATCTGACACTCATCCAAGAGTCCACGGTCTCCAGTTTCTGAAATATCTCTCCTGTGGTGAAGGAGGATTGCTGTGAGCTCTCAGGGTTCACACCTTAGGCTGCTGGAGGTGGTGTTGAGGAATATGAGATAGGAGAGAGAGAGAGAGAGAGAGAGAGAGAGGGCAGAGGAAAAGAGCTTCATCAGTCTTGAGACGATGCACTAAGCATGTTTTTTGCTTGAAATGGGGCAAATCACCTGGCTGGAGTGGACACTTTCTGCCAAACTACAGTAAGAAGACATGATGAAAGATCTTATCAGCTTTGCTGTTCCGCTGAACAGTTTCCACCGGCAGAAATGATAATTCTTCGCCACCTGATATCCAAAAAAACTGAATATTCTCTCATTTTGCACTGCCGCACTTTAATCCAGTTACCTTAAGATGAAGTTATCACATTCAAACACGCAGACCATTATGTAACTTTTCATTAGATTCCCTGTTTCTTGCCTCAATGTAGTTTACAGCTTTGGCTTGCAAATTGAAAAGAATATCTAATCTAACACCTCAGCCTCCAGAGTTGGGGAGCAACTAAAAGTAGTGACACAACTAGCTTGACTATTTTTTTCAGTAGCTGAGCTGCTTAAACAATATGGTAGCTTTTCCAGTGTAACTTGCTATATTCACAATGAGCTGACATAACCACATAGGTACTTATATATATATATATATATATATATATATATATATATATATATATACACACACACACACACACACACACACTATAATGCCAAAAGTATTCGCTCACCTACCTTGACTCGCATATGAACTTAAGTGACATCTCATTCTTAATCAATAGGGTTGAATATGAAGTCGGCCCAACTCTTCTGGGAAGGCTGTCCACAAGGTTTAGGAATGTGTTTGTGGGAATTTTTGACCATTCTTCCAGAAGGGCATTTGTGTGGTCACACACTAAAGTTGGATGAGAAGGCCTGGTTCTCAGTCTCCTCTCTAATTCACCCCAAAGGTGTTCTATCGGGTTGAGGTCTTTACACTTGGCACAATGCAGTCAAGACCACGTTCTCGTGGCAAGTGCCAAACCCAGATTTGTCCATCAGATTGACAGATGGAGACGTGCGATTCGTCACTCCAGAGAATGCGTCTCCACTGCTCTAGAGTCCAGTGGCTGCGTGCTTTACACTACTGCATCTGACACCTTTGCATTGAATGGCATGTATGCAGCTGCTCGGCCATGGAAACTCCTTCTATGAAGCTCTCTGCGCACTGTTCTTGAGCTAATCTGAAAGCCACATGAAGTTCAGAGATCTGTAGTGATTGACTGCAGAAAGTTGGCGACCTTGTTGATCTGGCTGAGTTGCTGTCGTTCCCAAACACTTCCACGTTCTTAATAATACAGATGACAGTTTACTGGAATATTTAGGAGCGAGGAAATTTCACAACTAGATTTGTTGCACAGGTGGCATGCTATTAGAATTCCACACTGGAATTCACTAAGCTCTTGAGAGCGACCCATTCTTTCACAAATGTTTGTAAAAACAGTCTGCATGCCCAGGTGCTTGATTTTATATACCTGTAGCCAAGGAAGTGATTGAGGACACCTGATTCTGATTATTTGGATGCGTGAGTGAATACTTTGGCAATATAGTGTATATATAATATTATTATTATATTGTTATGAAGTCAATTTATGAATGTATATATATTTCAAATTATGTTGTTAGTAGATTGAATGGTTGCTACATTTTAAATGAGTCATATTACAGCAGTTTATCCTACTTCCAATAATTCATTCTCTAATAATTTAAAAATCCCAGCTGTGGAATTGCTTCAGTTTCAGAGTTTCAAAGTAAAGCCATTGGGCGGAAAACACAAATCAAAGAATACTGATGTAACAAGCATGCCTAACATCCTTCCATCACTGCTCAGCCCTATTTCACACGAGCACAAAGCAAAGCCAAAACCCAAAGCTGACATTTAATTCTGGTGTTCAAAGTCTAAATGAAGACAAAAGGTGGAGAAAAGAGAATGAGAGCAAATAGAGCTCTGCATGATGCCAGGACCTTGAGTTATGAGCGAAATACCAGAGCAAAAGCAATCTGGATGGAAAGAGGACAGGACGTGTCTCTGAGGGGTTTAAGGTGAAGACCCTAAGGGCCGAAGTGCTGCAACACATCTCTTCCTCAAGAAGTCATGCTTGCTGGTTTGAAGAAATCTCCCAAGACAATAAAGTGTGATAGCTGGATTGACTTCAGCGGGTCATCTGTCCCATCAACACCACTGAGGGAGACAGACTCAAAATCTCAGTCAAAAACAATGGTACGGATGAGTCTGTGGTCACTAGGGCACAAGTAAAATTCTCTCTTGTGTGGACACCCAGATAGTGAACCAGCAGTTATTGATCCCACACCTTTTGTCTCCATCAGTGTTGACATTTTCAAGAGTGGAAGACTTTTTAAAGAATGACCCAAAATAAGCCTCTTTTGTGTCTATATGCTATCTTTCTATCATATCTTCCTTTTCAAACCAGTACTAGCGCATCTTTTGAGAGCAGACAGGAATAACAACAATCATTGACAAGAACAGACAGCAGGACTGGGGTTTCGATCCTGTTGGCCATGACAAAAGGTTAGAAGTGTACAGCTCATATTCACAATGTTCAAAGGCAGTCGAAGAACGCATTGCACTGTCGGTTTACGCCTCACTGTTCTTAGCACAGGTGCGAGGAGGAGATATGCCGCAGTTTTCTTCATGAGTTGAGCCGGTGGCTACACTTGATCTTGCACTCATAGTCAATTACCTCACTTCCTCAAGAAAAAGCTTCTGTTGTTTTATCGTCTTGGACTCAGGCGGTCATTGCCCACTTCTAATAACTTTCTCAAAAGAAGCCCAAGCAGCAACAGATACTGTGCTCCAGTGGAGATTTGAAATGAACTTTTCTGTGGCCCATTGGGTATCCACATACGTCAACATTTAATTTATATATTTTTTTGTCCTCAGGTTTCTTTCATTTTCTTCATTCTTTTTTGTATTATTTGTTTTAACAAAATGTTTGGGTTTAGTAAGTTTTATTTATATATTTTTAAATACTTTTATTAAGCAAGGATGGGTTGCATTTTAGAAAAAAAAATACTATAGATCTATATTACTAATAAAATTTGAAACAGTTTTTGAAGAAATGTTTCTGAAGGATCATGTGACACTGAAGACTCGAAGTACTGGCTGTGGAAAATTCAGCTTTGGCCACACAGAAAATTATTATATTTAAATTATGCTAAAATATAAAACAATTATTTTAAATTGCACGAATATTTTACTGTTTTACTGGTTTTATGTATTTTGATCAAATGCATATATATATATATATATATATATATATATATATATATATATATATATATATATATATATATATACACACATCCTAATGAATTTTGATGAAGCCTTATAATTCCATGATTAGGTTCTAATTATACAGCGCCTTTGCATTGATCCAAGTCATAGCATGCATTCAGACTGTGTCTACAACTATCATACAGCGTTGTACCATCCCTGGTAAATTAAAGCCTCATAATTTAGTCAGTAATCCAAATAACATCAAAAAGAAGTGCTTAATAGTCAAACATCTCCAAGGAAAATCTGCAAGGTGATTTGCAATGATGTAGCTGATAGATCAGATCACTTATGGCCATGTAAAAGTCCAATTGTGGCTCTGTGTCTTGTCCTTCATGTTTTAATAAAGTTTAATAAAGCCCTCCATTCAGAAATCTCATTAAATTCAGCCAGCGTTTACTCACTCACAAAACTTCCACATCAAAATGTCTCCTTTGGGAGAAACACAAGAAGCAAGCCAATGTTCAATAAGCTTTCAATCACTTATGATGTACTGACAGCCACAAACCGAACACCCGAAATCTCGCCTCAAATCACATGGAAGCATTATAAAAAAAGCTGTTACTCTGCATCGGGCTTATCTGTTTTGACTTTGAAAAGGAAGGAACGTCTGTGGCAATTTTCTTAATTCTTCTCTCTCCGTATGCCATTTCCATGATGGATGGAAATGTTCCCCCTCTCTACATGGGGAGATAAAATACTGCACTTCACCGCATTTTACTTTTACTTTCGAGTATTTCTGTTATACTAAGTGATAGGTAAAGTAAGAGATGTTCTAGATTGAATGGAGGTTCACAGAAAAAGAAATAATGTGACAACAACGAATGGTGAACAAGGCAGATGTTGACGGACTTCACAGGACGGCTTGTGTTAAAGTGTTTTCTCTCTGTATCAGGAAAATGAAACCTTAAAAAAAAAAAAAAAAAAAAAAAAAGTCAGGGTCACCCTGTCCACAGGCAAACAGAACCCATCGCACTCACTCAAGCGCAATCGATTTGACAAGGAGGGAAAAGTCTACCCTCTGGGCAACGCAAGTGTCTCATTTCAAAGGATGTGTTGATTTCAAAGACAGCAGATCTTCTAATTAGATCCTCTAATCTTGTAATTAAGCAAAAGTGATTGCCATGGTGAAAGTGTGAGCAGATTGGAATGAAATGACTCTGCTCTTGGGCCTGTGGTCGGATGGATCACAGATGTGTTATTGCAAACCCTGTCTATATTTACCTGTTCCTTTAGCCCAGCAGCAGCAGCAGTCCTGTGCTGTAATGGAAATGTAATTAAAAATCTCATTGACCCCCTGTGTTGCAGTCACCCCGTTCAGAGGCTTATGTATAGCACTCAATTTTGCTATAGCCACTTAGAGGTAATGTGTATGCAGCTGTCTTGTGTGACAAAATTGGATTTGAATGTATTTTACCTGGAGGTGTTTCAGAACACAGGAAGTTATTTTGTACTTTAAGGGCAATGGATATCGGCAAATCGAAGATGCTGCCTTCTATTCAGTAAACACAAAAATCAAGTCATAGTCCAGTGGAATTCAATGTTTGAAAAAGAAATCAATCATGATGGCAGAGACAAAATGAAGTCAAAGTCATAAACAGAAAGATTTAATCTCTTTCGTAACCTTTTTGTTTCCTTTTGCGTGGCCTGTATGAAGAAGCTTGAGATAAAGGCTGTCTCGGGTTCCTTCAGACAAATCATTATGATTAGCGATTACACTCAAGCGTGGCCTATTGTTGATGACAAACACCGGTTATATTCAATTCAATTTCCACTCAATTTCCTCTGCTAAAATCTCCGGGGCCATTCCGAAAGGTTTCCACTTAAACATATTAACAATGTAATTATTTCAAAATGAACTTCATGATGGCAAGAGACAAAAGCATCGCAGGTAGGAAACATCCCACGAGGAGTCGAGGAACGTCTCTAAGTCGCCCTTTACTTTTCCATGCCGTCTGTTTATCATCCCTGCCACTGCGGCCACTCCTCTTTGTCAGTTCCCGCCTCGAGCTCCGTCAGCCCTGACACGTACAGCAGCCTCCGCAGATTTATAGTTACAGTACACAGAGGCGGACAGAACTGGGCCACGGGGGGCGTTCGGAGGCAGGACATAGAATGAGGGCAACCTTTACAAGCTGCTTTAGATGCCACGGATTTTGAGCTTGACAGGTGAGCCTGAGGCGTACTCGTGGACGACGAACCAGATCCTGTGGTTAAGAGATGCTTGATCATTTGTACTTTCAGTACGGCCATGTTTTTGCTTTGGCTTCTCCTCGTCTGCCCTTCAAACATCAATAAATCCTCAGGCTGCTTCAGCTGCTTTTGTGGACTAACTCGCATTCACAACAATCCAGCATTATGCAAATCTGGGAACAACACATTCGGCACAAGGGACTCGCGTTGTTCCATTCTGTGAGAAGCAGGGGAAGTGAAGTTTGTCAGAGCTAATCCAGGATAAGATGTCCCTTCCAGGGAACCGTACAAAGCCACGGGCGAGATGGGTGTATTCCTCAGATGCCGCTTCCCTCATTTCCCTCGAGCTTAGGGATCAGTGTTAATTCTTCCCCCTCAGTCGCCAGGAAACCGACAGAGCCAGACAGCTTCCGATCGCCTCAGGCAGAGCGCAGGCGCAAACTCCGCTCAACAGGCCAGGGTCATCCACGGAGCAGAGATCTGCCTCGCGCCCTCTCACTGACTTTATCAGAGTCACCAAATAAATGGCTTTGAATTGCACAATGGGCCTTGCGACGTTAGGCAGAGAGAGCGTTGAATAAAATGTCATACCATGTCGTGTAAGGGGGACGTATCTGGCAGAGCCCCCTGGAACCTCATTTTGTGTGGCTTCTAGCGAAATTCTGTCACTTTGAGGGCAAACGGTGCGATGCTGTATCTCCATCGCAGCAGGTAAACCACTTCCTGGTGGTGTAAATGAAAACCTTTGGCTGGTTGACTGGAGGAAGCCCGCACAGGTGTCCATCTAATACAGTCCTCACATGAAAGGGAAGTCTGCTCTAGCTTCAATGCATGGGCTGGAGAGAGAAAAGTTCCCCTGCTCTCAGCATGAGCTTTCTGGCCGGCTATAGTTATATAGACAGCGGGGAGGAGATTATAGATGTTCAAACATTTATTTTTTTCCTCAGCCAGCTGGACTACTAAGAGTAATGTTTCATGTGTGACTTAATTGATGCCCAAGGACACTTAATTGCTAGATAAAAGAGGCAGGATGGACAACATAGTTTCCTTTAATAATAGCACTTAATAATAGTGCTAATGGACCTTTTAGGCAAACAATTTTTGCAGTCAACTCTTGGAAAGTGGAAGATGTAGCCTTTAAAAAAAAATCAGCAAATGTGTTAGAGCCGTAGAAAAAGTGATTAAGGCATGTTGCACGACACCTCTCAAGAGGAGAACAAGTATCCCAACCATTTCTTGTCTTCTCTTCCACCGCCTTCATCTAGTTTTTATAATAATGCTATGAACATTTTTTGTTTTTGTAATGTTAGTATGATTATTTTGATGGTATCTTTTTAGACAGCTGTTGATAAGTAACTCTGCAGCTACATGTAAAACTAGCCTTTATTAGAGTATTAGTAGTGTGTATAACTACTAAATATATGCTAACACTTTTTATGATAGTTCCTCAACAGACATACTGAGTATAGGATGCTTTGCAAGTATGTGAACATTCTACCTAATACTCTTAGGTTTATATAATAAACATCTTATTTTCCAGTTGAAAGTATTAGCTAGCTCACATTAGTCTCAATATTAAGCTATCAGGAAACACTGAAATAACTCTCAGCACCTGATCACTAACAAGAAGCTGTAGGGTACTGTGCAGATCTTAAATAAACAATGTCAAGATATGATAGAGTCCATTATAAATGAAGTAGATTTAATATGATGTTCAATGTGTGTTATACATAATCACAATCTTAGAAGTTATAATCACAAATACGTAAATATTATAATGTATTTAATATAATTGTTTTTATGATTAATAATGAGATATTATAATACACTGCATTGTGCATTCATTATAATGCCTTAAATTATACCTAATGTAATGTAATATATATACAGGCTTTATAGAAAGTATGACCAATATATTTATATAAAATAGAAAATCGAAGAACATAAATATATAAATGTATATACATGTACATATTTTCTAAATATATACTGTATGTATTTATAAATAGACTATAAACATTGACAGTGCACAGATATATTATGTAAACAAAAAACATTTATTCTAGATGTGATTATTCGCAATTTGACAGCACTAAATATAATATGATAATATGTAATATAATAGTTAAGGCCAAATTTATGATCAGCTTGTGCCAGAGTAAACCCTCATATGGACTGAACAAAAAAACGAGCTTGAGTTTTATTAGTAGTACTGAAAAGACATGGACAATTATTTTTGTTATTTAATTATTAAGGGCTTCCCTTTTGTGTAGTACATTTTTTGAAGGAGAGTATTGAAATAAAAGATCTGCGCTTGGAAATGAGACATTGTTCTGTGTTCTTTAATGTGCACCTTGTCAGTAAATCACCCACAAAATTCCCCTTTTGATTGCTTTTACAGAATTGTGCTTAACTGCACATTTTAAATTTTAAAGTGTAAAATTGTTTTAATTAATATTTCTAATTATTAATGGTATTTTTTTCTTACCTAATTTAGTTTTTTGTTATTACTAGAACATTTAAACTACTATTATTGTGCAATAGGTTTAATAATAGATTTTAAATATTTCTAAATAATTTAATATGCAAATAGAAAATAAATAATATAAAACAAACAAAATTATAAATGTAAAACTATAAATGTATAATAAAATAATAAAACAATAGATTTTCATATTTTTTTTGTGTTGAGGCTAATCAAAATGTTGGCAGAGTATGCAAAAAAAAAATCTTATTGTTGAGCCCTGCTGCATAAAAGGGGAATGTTGTTTCCAATTAGGCTGGAGTACTGAAACTGTCTGTGTCTGCTGGGAGACTGAAGCCATCTCAAACCCATCTTATTTCTTCTGTTCAGACTGGCCCATGTGAGCTGGCTCTCTATGTTCCTACTTACTAGTCAGCGAAGGAGAGTGCCGAGCAGAGAAAGGTGTGCATTTGCCATCCCAAACCCTCTGCTTCTGTTAATGCCGCGCAACTCTCAGACTAATTACTGCAGCATATGCGCGTCACCTGCGAGGCCCCTGCAGGCAGTCCTGAAGGCGCCTCGGAGCCCTGCCTCAGCCATTCACACGCCAGCCTCACTCCAAACCCTGCTCATCAGAAACACTACACACCACAGCAAAGCACCACTGACAGCCATACATCACTCGCTCAAACTAAGCAAGTGTGGCTGCGAAAGGAGAGATATGAGAGAAAAAGGGAGTAAAGGCAGACTCGGAGAAAGTCTGCGAAGGAGGCGACCCTTGAAGCTGCAGAAGAACTCGTTCCTGTTGATTGATGAAAGCCCTGGCCGTGATGGCATCCAAATGTGACAATTCGAGGACATTAAAGGCGCCAACTCTTCTGCTTCACCTGCTGCAGTCCAGCTGGGAACAAAGTGGTCATTATCCCACTGTATTCTGCTACGGCGCTCCCTGTGGTTCAGAATCTGCTCAATTATCTTCTCCTCCTGGGCTAAGGCTGACAGGCGTGTTGGCAGGTGTGTCCTTTCCATCCCGTTCACCTCTCCTACTGGAGGATTAGAGAGTGAGGGGGGCATCGACTAACGCTACGGCTCCAGAGCTGTTAACGGCCCTGCCCTTTCATGCCCGATGGACAGAAGAGCGATGAAAGAGCAAATGCTCGTCTTTGGAGAAGGAGCAAAGAGACCAGGCCTCAGATGACCATAACATATAACCGTCCAGAAGAGAGGGCACTGCCTGTAGGAGCTCTATAAATGAAAATAATCAGAACAAAAATGCAGAATGTTGCATTTCACAAAAGGTGATGAAAAAGGATGCTCTGCCTGCCCAAAAATATCAACAATATTTAAGAATTTAAAGGTTTACTCCACTCTAAAATGAAAACTTTCTGTGTTAGACGCAATGGAACGATCCACCTTATACGTGTATTTAGGCTTTGATTTGTACAAACAGTGCATCTTCATTTTGTGTCTAACACAGAACTGCATATGCTATGTCCGTTCTCAGGATGCTGTCCAAAATGGTGCCACAGTGATGTTATGGTGCCGAATTTCTGAATAAAGTCATTATTTGTATTTTCTTTCTGTACAAAAAAGTAGTCTTGTAACTTCATAACGTCACGGTTGAATCACTGATGTCAGATGGAGCGTTCAAATGTCATCTTTCGAAGTCATTTGACTTGACAGGTAAAGCAACCAATCACGTTTAGTTTTAAATATTTTATATACTTTTAAAAATGTATTGTTTATTTGATTCTTCAGTTGTACACATGGTGAGTGTTCTCTTCTGTGGGTTTGGCGCCATGTCATCTTTGCTTCTGGGATGAACGTTAAAGAATGTGACGCACACATCACACATCACCCGGAAATCCTGTATAATTTATCCAATCCAATGATGACATTAAAACTCCTCAAGTGTTTCCGAATTTTTGTGCGCTATGCATCAGACGTTCAGCCAACGGCTAATGAGATCCAAAACAACACTGGACCCCATTAACTTCCACTGTTCCACAAAGAAAAGAAAGTCACACAAGTTGATGACATGATGACTGAACTGTAGACATCGTAGTTTACAGTCTATTTTTTTGCTCAGCCAATTTTTAAATAAAACAAAAAAACAAAAAAGCTGAAGCAGGATGAAATGCCAAATGTTGCTCAGCATCTCAGACCGAAACAAGCAGAGTAATACAAAGTGAACGTTCATCAGCAACATCAGCGCTCTCTGAAAACCTCTCGTCCCAATCAAGAACTAAGGAGAATCATTTGCAAAGGCAATCAGTAAATGCATATTCTCATTTCCATGTTCATCCTCTCAGATTCAGACCTTTTTTTTGTGCTGTCTTTCCTATGCATGAAAGAAATTCAGATCAGAGTGTTTGAAAACAAGACATTAAGTAACACAGGCTTTACTATGCCACAATGGGCAGGGGAATCGTCATGGCGACTGCTTTGAGAGGATGAGGGAGAGGCAGTTAACATTGGCATATAAAACAGCTTCACATCAGAGGTGGCTAAGTTCATGTCAAACAGCGGCTTAGATTTACCGGTGAGAGAGCGAGGGAGAGATAGGCTTAAATAAGCCCTTGCTTAATTTTGGCACCATGTGTGACACTCACAGATTTTCATTCATCCTTTTCTAAAGCCTGCTATTTATTTTAGAGGCTTTGTTTCACAAAAGACATTCTCTTTAGCATTCATAGGACAAAAATGTAGATTTAATTCATTTCTGCCATTATGAAAATTGTGATAGAGGTGTGGCCACAGCAACGAGAAAAATGAAAGCCATTATTACATCCCTACTGAAAAGACCCGCTCCTTTATGAAAAGGCAGATTCAGTCATATTGAGGATGAGAATTGAAAAGTTTTACTTTTATTATTGCGAGCAAATAGTACCCCAAACCGGTTGGCCAGAGTGGACTGATTTTCCATTTGTCGCAATCACGGGCAAACAAAGCGGTTATTTTACACCTGGTTTCTTACAGGCTCTTTGCCGCATTGTTACTTAAAGCACATCATCAAAAGACGCTGCCGTCATGTTTACCGAGCCCAGTCTCAAACGTGTTGTGGGGTGCCACGTTGAACAAAGGATGATGAAATGACAAGAATAAGTGAAGTGTGTTCAATCATCCTCTTTGGAAATGAACAGGAATGAGGAGTACGCCTGGATAGAGCGATATATAGAGAGCAGAGAAAGACAGAGCCAAATGGAGGACCGACTGAATGGGCTTCTCGCTATCTGAATTCACAGCAGATCCAGAGGAAAAAAAAGGAAAAAGAATAAGTGAACGAGATCTACATATATTGCTTTGAAAACAGTGACATGATGGCAATAAATCAGCAGAGGAGAGGCAGGCAGAAAAGAGCGTGACCGTACACGCAATGGGTCAGGTGAAGTGAGGTGTGATTAATACCGAGGGTGCCAGTATGTGATGATACAGTAAGAGTTTGACAGGGTTGCTGACACGCTGATAAGAATTTGATCTATCTGACCCTGCCAACCATGTTTCTTCTCGTCTGTAGTGTAATTCATATTCAGCCACACAAGCACGCTACGCGTTCCGCTAAAGACAACATGAAATGACTGTCACGACACATTTCATTTCCATATCATGACATATTTCTGAAGAAAACTTATTTCAATGGGAATTCAATGGTGTTATTCGTATTTGAATGTATTTGTGATATTATTGTTTCGTATTATTGAGGGGTCATAGGTTGGTTGATTAGCGTGAATGCATAAACAGACACACAAATAATATTTTATAATAATATTTAACATAATGTTAATAAATTATTACATTATTAAATACATTTTTACAGCATTTCCACACCTTGGTTAGCTTCAAATTCAAGGACTTTCCAGGTCCAATACCCTCAAATTCAAGGACTTAATCATTGTGTCTACAGATACAAACAAGTTAAGATTTTATTTTTTGAAAACTTTTTTAATACCACCGATATGAAATTTAAGACCAAACCTCTGATTCAAAATTTTAAACATACTAACCCCACCAGTAGGTGGCGGTAAGTCTCATAATGACTGAGTCTAGTGTCATTCATTCAACCACCAAATCATTCAGTAAATCTCTGTGGTCTTTGTTTGGAACTCTTTTAGTTTATGAAATAGAACAAAACAATCAAAACTGTGTCTAAAATGTAAGGATCGCAACTACGTGACTACTCAACTTTAGTTTTAACTAAAATCAATGTGACATTTGCAATCATGAGAAGAATATTCTGCAATTAGCTCCCTTGTTATGGTATGTTACTTAACTACATCATGTTATGAATAAAAAAAAAAAAAAAAAAACCTTAACGTTTTTATCTCAGTAGCTTCCTCTGTGAGGTTCTTTGTGTGCCTTTCAGCTCTTTTACTCATTTGATTTGATTTTTCTCCATAAAAGTCTCTCACAAAGAAACAGCTAAGCAGCGCAAGCCTAAATAGCACAATAATACATTGTACGTTATCAAACGCTGTCTATGTTGAATGTAATAAAATCAGAAGAATCGTTATTGCAGTCTTGGTGCTTTTTTAAGTTTTAATCAGGCTAGGTTGGGGGATCTGAATTTAAGGGAAAAGTTAAGACATTTTAAGAACCCGTGGTCACCCTGTTAACGTTTTAAGTTAGAGCAAGGTTACATTGTGTCACCTTGTAAGATACAACTGTACAGTTTTCATCTCTAGCAAGCAATTCTTTGTAGTCTTCTTTGGTGAGCCAAATATTTTGAAACTTGCACAAGAATAAAAATAGATTCAAGGACTTTCAAGGACCTGTATCTGTATATGCTTATTTTTAAAACTTTCCAGGGCCTTGAAATCTTCAGATTCACAAACTTTCAAGGACCCATGGGAAGCCTTTTGATAATAATATTTAATAGCAATAATAGGAACAGCAGCAAACAACACCAAGAACAAAAGAACAATCAGGCAATTGGCTTGATTGTTACTAAAACCTAGGTGATATGGTTTATTTGTGCATAATAAGACAAGTTAATAACAGGACAAATTTGATTAATTATTTATATAATTTAAGTGGTCTTAACTACTATGCATTTATATTTAATGCTTACATTTTTTATGCTTAACTACTATGCATTTATATTTAAATTAATGAATTGATATAAAGCACTAATTGTCTACACGTTTTTACATTGTACTTATATTTAAAAATAGATACCTGCATGTAACTAAATCTGTGATTAATTTCTGTAATTTAATTACATTGTTGAACTTTTCCTTATACCTTACCCTACCCTTAAATCTACCATATCACCAAACCTGCCCTAACCTTACATATATCTGACAGCAAAAGTGTTTTGCAATACAATTTGAACACAATAAGTACATTATACAAATTGTTTAATGCGGGTACATAGTATTTATGGCCCCATAATATTAAGTGGTGCCGTGTAAATCTTACAAAGCCTGCGAGGTAATTTCCCATGATTGTTTAGTAAAATAGTGTGTGTACAAAAGGACTAAGACACAATAAATAGGTGGAATGAATGCAATAAAAATACACAAATAAGGCTGTTTTCCGTGGCATCGCTGTAGCTTTCTGTTCTAGCAAGGAATCTTGCCCACTATGTCAGCCTCCTACCTCAACCTCTGCTGAAAACCCCACTTATTGCTTGAACAGCTTGTTGCTAGGCTACACCAGAGAGGGTAAAAAAGACTGTTATCAGAGAGAAGAGAAATCTCCTGAACAGTGAGAGTAGCACACCCAGGAAAATAAGATGGTAAACAGAGTATGTGCATCAACTACAAAAGCGAACCACATAAAACACACAAGGTGTGACAAGATGCAAATGAGAGGATCTTCTGAGGAGGAACACAGACGCTTTGCTCTGCCATCATGAGCTGCTCTCTGCGCTAGACTAGACTAGATGTCTTTATTCCGGAAACAATGTGACTTAATTCCCGTGCATTTATACCAGGGGTGCAGAGCGCTGTTTCCAACACAAACAAGCATCTTGGCATTAGCAGGAACACACATTCTCAACAGGTCAGGACACCAATTCTACAGTCGGATTAAAGAATGGATGAGCATGCTTGACATTTTACAAACAAGGTATTTCCTGTCCATTTCGATAATGAAAGAGAGGACAGGAAGCATTAAGATGACTAACCCTTTTCACTGTTCCACAACAACATAAAAGCCAGACCAAAAACGCTCCATGTCACATCTAGAGAACACAAAGATAAGAAGCACTACATTTAAAACCAATTTGTTTCATGAGACAAAGCCCCCTGGGTTCACCTTGCACTCTCTCCCCGACCGAAAAACCTTTTGTAGGATCAAAAACTGCTTTGGATTATTGGAGAGCGTACAGTGATTCAGTTATACATCACTGCCAGGCTGATATAACTGTACAAGGTTAACACTGGCCTTGTGACATGGTATTTAGAAATGCAGTGAACTGTACAAAAGCTCAATTATAGCTCTGCTACACAGTCAAGCCTGACCACGTTCTGTAGGCACATCCAAATTATGCACATGCAAAAGAATAACCCTAACCTTTAGATCTACTACCGCTTGTTTTTGGTTTAACCTTTTCCATATGGAAAGTTGCAGATATATGTAAACAAACGACTCGATGGGTTCGCGGGGTGGCCGGGGGTGCAGAAAGGTGTAAATTTTGAGGTGCGAGCCACAACACGATGGCTAATTAAATCATTAGAGGGTGTTTCACGAGGCACAGGTGACATAATTACACAGTATCACGAAAAGCCTTTATACTAAATCTAACACATTTACACAAGCATCTGCCACCGCAAACCGAGAGCGAGGATAAAGGGCTTAATGAATTGAGAAAGAGCTTTCGTGGTATATTGTAAAACACAATAAAGCCCGTGAGCTATGCAAATGGTCCCCCGTTCTGTGATTTGCGAGCGGAGCTGGCGCACCATGGTGGAGTACAATGCCATCTGCGTCGTGTAGAGAAAAGGCTCTCCGTTCATTTCTCAGAAATCAAAAACAGCCATTTGGACGTCATTTAAATTCATGAAAAATGATTGGGGTGGATTACGAGTGTCTGTTGGGAGCTGTGTGAGGACTCGAAAAGGTGAGAAGTCAAAAATGCCAACAAGGACTCGAGGAGGGCTCATGCAGGAGCGGAGGAAGTGAGACGTGGCCTGGAATTACACGCCGAATGCTCTGATTAAAACTCCCGGAGGAGCGCCGTGGTGAATGGGTGGGTCGTCGCGGGTGAACGCCGATAGGGATAAAGGACGGATGGACAGACAGACATACACATACAGCAAATCCACATTAGTCTCATTCGAGCATCCCGTGCATGTCGCCGTTACGTGCCGTACTGTACTCAGCTGGCATGCAGAGAATGCCATGCTGTGCTGGCAGAAGAAGGAGGGAGAGGTACCAACCGTGAGCTGCGGCTTCAGTGCTGGGCGCAGCGTCTGAGCACACGAGGAGAGGAGGTGCGGTGTGGAGGAAGGAGGAGGGAAACAGGAGGTACAGCATGCATAAAAAGGAGAAATGGGGGAAAAAACAAATGGAACTGATAAGCAAGCATTTACACACAATTACAACAATGACCAACACTTTAAAACAAGCTCACAAGAGAATGGCAAGAGGACAAAATCAAATGTTCTGCACATCAAAACACAGGGCATCATCACGCACAGCTTCCAATCCACCTTCCTCAACAAAACCATTTACTAATATGGCTACTCTATTCAGTGCCTGATTACAAATGGGAAATATATTTCATCCTGAAAATGTGGTAATTATAAGGATAGTGCATCAAAAAAAAAAGAAAATTTATTCAAACTCATGCCGTTTCAAACCTGTATGACTTAACTTAAGTAAAACACACAAAAATATATTTTTTGTACATACAATAAAAAAGCCGATATGTTCAATACTGCACTGGACCCTATTATGTATCATTGTATGGACAAACATTTTTTTAATAATAGGAATTAATAGACTTTAACTATTATGCACTTACATTTAAATTAATCATTGATACAATGCACTAATTGTGTACATGCATGTTTTTACATTGTACTTATATTTTTTAAAAATGCCAATATATAATTGCATCTTAACCTACCTACCATAAACCTACCATAATATCAAACTTGTTCCAGTAAATATTTTTTTGTTTTAAGTACGTTAGTTAGGCTCACCAAGTGTGACCATATTTCATGTTCTACAAAAGTATGCTATTTCCCTTAAATAATATTTTCCCCTTCAATTACAATGTATTATTACATTCAAAATACAATTTCTAATCAATATCTCAAAAATGACAACAGAATTTTCATTTTCATTTTTGTTGAACTATCCCTCACATTATATTACAAAAGTTAAAACTAGTCATATTGTTCAAATTTCACTTTATTTTAGCTTGCTAGCTTAACTAATAATTACAAAACCATTTTTGGCACTGAGGAAGGGGAATACGATTCTGTGGTCATATTCAGGAATCATAAAATGTCGAAACCGTGCATGCTTGGATCGCTGGTGTGTGCTGCTTTGCAAAGCGTAGATCATTTTCAAATGGTGCTGGCAATCACTGCTGCACCCTCGATCGATATAGCGAGACCACAGGACTCTCGATAAATAATAACTACATAAAATTACCTTTTCATATGCTTGCCTTTCTTACGAACCCAGCTATTGAGTCAAAGGTAGAACGTGGCGCGTTAAAATCACATGGACTGACTTTTAAGCCAAATCGCTATTATATATGACAAATGAATATGGTGCAGAATTGTATATGAATGCCAACTCGATTGTACGTAATTGGTCATTAAAACGCACCAGAAGGCCTCTGCCTTTTTGAAATGTTGATAACTCAGCGTAAACCTGCATTACTGCTCCAGGTAACACCTCTGATATAACAGAGGAATTCAAGACTGCCTTTCTTGCTTTGAGCTGATGAAATGCCTCGACTGAAATATGGAAGCGAACGCATAACATGAGGAATGTGAGGCCTTATCCTGGTGCATTACCTTAGGGCAGAGAGCACTTCAAACACACCAGGAGAGCCGTGATGCACAGGTGCTCGTTATGGGAAGAAACATTAGAGATGTCAATCACTGTTAGGGCAACACAAACTTTGCCCTTAAAGCATAACTTGGCGTTTCTGGGCTCGATTAGATAGGATCTAGTCCTAATCCACTTGTTGGCTTTGATGATTCAGGTTCAGTTGAGTATTTCTCAATATTTATCAGAGATTGATGGAAAGAAGCGGTGCTGATGATGTGTTGAATACCAAACATTCCCTGAGCAAAGGTAGATGAGCGAGGCACGCTCATTGGATCACAAGGTGGAGATCAAGAGGGGTGGCTGCTTTTGGATGAAGAGCTTTTTAGATTAAAACATGGCGGTGTCACTGAGCAGTAAAACACTGAAATGAATTACTGTATGAATGCTGGGATAACGTTTTAGTTTTTAAGTGTTTGCCATTTAGAAATCTATTTTTATCCAATGCGACTTGCAATGCACTTCTGACAGGGGGAGGTACCCTGAAGTAACCTGGCCTTTATAGTTTGCCCTTTCCAGTGTTTGAACCTGGGACCTTTGGTTACAATATGAGATCTATACCATATGTGTGGGTTGCGAAGCAGAAGTGACTAGAAGTTAAGCTCTGCCCCTCTTGGTTTACGTCGCTAACTCAGGCTAGATTTACAGAATGTCCAATAAACTGGAAAGTTCTATGATTTTTAGTTAATTGTAAAATCTACTCAACGTTATTCTTTTAGAGGCTGGAATTATTATTTATTCAAATTATGAAAAGAGAGACCCTGATTTGAAAGATGCTGAGTGATAAATTATAATCCAGATGCTATTATTTTATCATATTATAAACATAAAATTATAGCTACTGTAGCTACAAGTAAAGAAAATGTGACATTAAATTTATTTCCTAAAATAAAATACAATAAAATAAAAATGCAAAAAAAAAAAATTAAATGCCAAATCATAAAACTTATACAATACATAAGTTTCAGTGAAAATGTCTATATTTTTTATAATCATTATTTATTATTAATATCTTATTTCAGTCAATTTAAAGAGATAAGACTGATGTGATTATGATTTGACTGATTGATAAGACTAGCTAAACTGCTGTTCAGAAGTTTAGGATAATTAATATTTTTAATGTTTTTTTCATTGAGTTGTTCATTAAGGCTGTATTTATTCAATTAAAATAAAAAAGAATTCAGTGATATTGTGAAATATTATTGCAATTTCTAATATTGTTGTCAGTGTTACATAATCCTTCAAAAGTCATTCTAATATGATTTATTATCAGTGTTGAAAATGTAGTGCTGATTAATATTTTATCTTTGATTTTTTGATGAATGTTAAGTTAAAAAGAAAAGCACTTTTTCAAAATATAAATCCTTTTTGACAATACACATCTTTACTATCAATTTTGTAATATATGTTTTATTATAATTTATATTTTAAATAACTTTTTAATGTTTTATTATATAAAAGAATCCTGAAAAAAGCATCACAGGTCCAAAAAATATTAAGCAGCACATTATAAATCTGCATATTTGAATGATTTCTGAAGGATCATGTGACACAAAAAATTGGGAGTAATGGTGCTGAAAATCTTTGCTTCACAGGAATAAATGACATTTGAATTGCAATAATACAGTATTTCACAAAATTTGCTTCTGTATTTTTGATCAACTAAACTTAAACTTAAAAACATTAAAGATCTTACTGATCCCAAACATTTGAACACCGCTGTATATTACCTTGCTTTAACTAATCAAACTCTAATTCATGAATTCAAAAAGGAGAACATTTTTGCTGAATGTATTTTGAGGAGGTTTGTGAAAGGCTCTCAGGTTTCGGTTATACTATAAAAACTCATATATCCAAGAACTATAGAGAGCAGAGAGCATGCTTCACTTGCAGTTCCTGCTGTTAGGCCTTTAGGCAAAGACCCTTTAGACCTATATCAACACAATGTGTTAGTACTAGACTGCACTTTAGATCTCAAAATAAAAAACTCTCTCCATCATTAAAGGCGTTCATATGGCACAAAAGCACAGCAAGGCCTTTAACATAATCTCTAAAGAAACTTCTCAGCATACCGCTGACATAAGGGCCTTCAAAAGAGCTTCCACCATAAGAAAAATGAACGGCTTGGAAAACACCGCACTTAGTGCTGCACAGCCAGCCTTTGTATATGTCTCAAGCCACTGCGCCGTTGGGCGGAGACATTTGAAACATTATCAAACATGAACTGTCAAGCACCTCTAAGAGTGGTCACTGAGTACTCGAGGCGAACAGTTCAAGGAGAGAGCGCTGAGATGAAGCATGAGCGTACGAATAAAACACAATCAAAATGAGCAATAATATCTTCAGGTTATTATTTGACATTAAGAGGGAAGTGGAGGATTTCCATCACTCCCTGCATGTTGCGATTCCCATCAGGCAGATGGTTAGGAGCATGTTCTCGCTGAGAAGGGAGGAGACACGGAGAAAGCAGGAGGGACGTAAGGGATCTGTCCTGGTTATTTACTACTATCCAGGGACAAAAAAAAATTTATATGAGGGAACTGATCCAAAATGAGCATTACAATCTTCAAGCTGTCCTCCAACTCTCAATCATCAGAGGGCCTCTGGAAGCCTGCTAAGCCCATTAATGGTTCAGGGAGAAGTCCGTCAATAAGTCTGCTGATGAGCAACGGCCTTCCCCCTTGTGCACGGCCCTTTGTTTCAGTGTGGGTCACCTGAGGCGGTGTCCTTGCTTACATCAGCAGCTGATATCAGCAGAGATGACAATAGGCACACAGCTTCGTGGCTAATTGCGACAGCTTTGTGTGGCACAGGAGACGACAGCGAAACATGTGCCCGGTGCCCAGGGGAAGGGCACAACTGCTGAATCTCGGCAGCACACGGCTCTTCATTCAAAATGAGAAAAAATATACTACAGTAGTATACTGTGATGAATCTATTGTGCAAAAAGAGCTTTATTAAAGCTGTTTATGAAAACCCCCAAAACAGCATTTAAGGACACAGAAAAAGTGCTTTTCTGAAAATATTCAGCTATTAAACTAATTATATTAAAATAAACTGAAATGCTAAATAATTTTGAAAACACTATTCAAATTAAACCAAAAACTAGTAGCACTGTACACTATATTACAGAACAACCAGCATTTAAAAATATGTACATAATGATTATGCTATGTTTATATAATACCTACCATCCACATTATAGAATCAATAATCATTATAAATAATAACAAAATTATCATAACACTTTATTTTATGGTTACACGAATTAGTTGCTTATTAGCATGCATATTACTAGAATATTAGCCATTTATTAGTAATTAAGTATTTAAGCACATGTTAATGCCTTATTCTACATCCATAATCCTACCCACTACCTAAACTTAACAACTTTAAATTAAGCACATTAACATGTGCTTAATTTAAACTAATAAACTACTAATATTGTAGTTATATGAATGCTAATAAGCAATTAATAAGAGTAACCCCAAAATAGTGTTACCATATATGTTAATATGTGAATGGCTAAAAACATCTCTTCCATCTACACTTGACCCTTTAAAACTAGCACTGTTTTATTTCTATTCTCTGTTCTTTTTTATTAAATCTATTTTATTTCTTTTTATTTATTATAAAAAAAGAGGAATAATAATACAACCCCTTGCTTTAATGTGTTCTGTGTTAGTCTAACTGAGACTTGCTCTCTTGTTGATTTTCATTGTTTCTATTGTACTCATTTGTAAGTTGTTTTGGATAAAAGTGTCTGCTAAATGACAAAATGTAAATGTAACTACCGCTCTAATGTCATATTATCAATCCTTAAATACTTAGAAATAAGAGAGACTGAAGGTGAGCTTTGCATCAATGTCCTCATGTTCATGAATGTAACGTTCAGCTTACTTTGTCATCTGCTTTTCATTGGCAATAACTGTCCAATGGCACGTCTCATGATTTCAAGGCACACTGAACAATCTGTATATTTACATTGAATACCCCATTTAATCGAATGAAGAAGGAATGTGTTCTAGGTATAATTTGCAGCTAAATACATTAGGCATCTGTTTGAGTATATGACTGACTGGGACAGTAATGAGCAAACGGATAAGGTTCATTTTTTCATTAAGAGTGTATTATTTATCTGTTTGTATTTAGGCAGCCTGTGATGTCAGGCAGGTTCAGGCTCGGCCGGCTGAATATTCTCTGCAGTTCTACCATCCTATTTCCAGTTAGCCATCATAGAATGTAATCATAGCTCCCATAACAATATACCTCTACATAAAAAAGACTTATTGGGAGCATTTCTGTGTTTGCATGACGCTAAGTGCAATAAATTCTAGAGGATGGTCTCCCTGGGTTGTGTATCAAAGCACTGCAGTGGTTGTTTTCCCTGTGGTAATGCAATTGACCTTTAGTGAATTAGCCTTTTCTCTGCCAGCGAGCCATCTCTCTTTGTCTGGCTTGTATTCTGCTGCGGGAATCAGACAGGGAGAGAAATGGACTTCTATCTTACGCGCAAGTGCTTTTGCTGGGCAATTCATTTGTTCAATTCCAAAATCAGTTTACCAGATGGTGTTTATGCAATTTAAGCCCTGACAAAAGCACTTTTTTTCTCCTCCCTCTCCCCTCCCTCATATTTATTTATTTATTTTGTTACTCGCTAAAATGAATCGGATGCCGACTTCATTTATGCTCTTTCATCAGTTACAAAAAAGAAAAATCTTATTCACCCGTGTTTTATTAGCAAGGCCAAACATGTCATTAATGAGGTAAACATTGTTTTAGCTGTGCCTTTTGCAGCGTCCATTTACCCAGAATATTGCATTTGCTTTATAACGGTACGTAGGAATACTTGGTAAACACGTTTTTTTTTTTTTTTTTACAGTGGCTGTGTTACTTGCTTTGGAAAGCTGCTTGTAATCAATATTTTTATTATTAGTGTTTGTTGAGGCAATTACTACTGCACACACCAATGTATAAAACTTAGAGGTTCAAAATAAAACACAATAAAATGGGAGGGGAAAAATCTCAAATGATCTAAAGTAGCACTGAAGTGTAACACAAACAATGCATCATAAAGCATTTCCCCATTACTCTTTACATTCACGTGAAATAGCTGGTGTCAATTTCTGCACGCAACCTAAAGAATAAAAGAGGAAGAGACAGATTCTAAAAGAAAAAGTGAACAAGAGAGCTCTAAAATAGAGGATGCCATTCGCACAGAGCCTCTCAGCACAGCTCAGAATTACAGATTTTGGGAAGTAATATAAAAAAAGGGCTTGGCTACAAAAATAAACACAATAGTCTGGAGAAAATGGGGACATGAGAGGACTAAACAACACCTTCAGAGTCTTCATTCAGTCTTCCCTTTTCACTGCGGCTCAAAGTCACAGATAGATAAATGGATAGAAAGAGATGGGGCAAATGACGGGAAGGGAGAAACGAGAGAGATGGAGGACAGATTGTGTTGTCAGCAAGAGAGAAAGAGGCAGAGGAAGAAATGCCTCATCTTTGATCAAATTTGCAAAAGCTTTGTGGGGAAAAAAGAGCTCTCAGAAATATCGATAAACATCCATTTCTGAGCTGTGTTTAGCAGAGAAAAAAGGCAATACAAATAGAAATTAATGACATCTGTCCCCATTGCGTATGGTGGCAAGCAAGGCCCCTCCATTTAGCCATTTATTTTTCAGTGTAAATGGCAATTTAGTCATCTCTAAATGTCACCTCCTGAAGCTGTGGAGCACTTTAGCCTTGCGTTAGGGCTTTAATAGATTTTTTAAAAGTGCAGTATAGCCCATTCCATTTCTCTTATAGCCAGTTTATCAAAAATGTATTAAATTTCTAAGTGGCCTCCACCTCTGCGGACTGATAAATTCATGTGGTGTTCCTGAACTATACACATCCAGCCAAAGGATAAATGAAATCAGCAGAAGGAGGGAGCAGTGTGGCTGCTTAGGACCCTCTCTTCCTATTGAAGTACATGGGCATAATAGGATGCGCTTTAAGGGGAAAGCGATAAAAACGCGGCCTGATATAGCAGAGCTATAGGTCTGCGTGGCTTGTGGAAAGCCTATCCGCAGCTGAGGCTTTGCTGGAATCGTTTCGCACAAACAATGCAATATGTCTGTAATTGAATAATATTTTCCCTATCATGGCCGTTTATTCACAGCGATGCCTGCGGGTTGGACCTCTGGAGGATTTCAATGTGTGCAGCAGGCAGCGGTGTTAACGAGATTCATTCACCTCGTTAATGAAGAAAGAGGGTGTGTCTCATTAGTATGCGTCATCGCTTCTTTCATTAAACACAATCATGTAGCCTAATCACGGCCGATTCATTTCTCAGCCCTTTATAGATTCTCTCAAATCATCCGCACAAGTCAGTCCAAGATTTTGATTGCTCGCGGAACCGACGGCCGCTCCCACTCGGTTTCGCGAGTACACAATGAAACTCGGAGACGCATCTCCAGCAATCTGCACGGTTTTCACTGTAATATAAAGAATTGCCTTGAGGAAGGAGAAAAACAGAGAGTGAAACGATCTCAATCGGTTGCTTCAATATCACAATCATTACAGGCAGCAAATTACATCAGGGTCTCTTTTAGAGATTGAAACCAGCAGCAACATTGATTTAGCTTTCCATCATCTGGGGCCGTATTAGCTTTTGTGTGCTTTTTATGTTGAGTAGAGTGGATTAGAGTAGCTAATGAGCTTGCGGTGGTCAGTATCGCAGGGGCATTCGTATCGTTCGGCAACAGAGCCGATTCTACAATCAGAGTTTACTCAATTATAAAATAAGCAAGGTTCAAACGAACCTGCTGCAAAGAGAGCTGAAGTTAATTGTAGAGACTATGCCGCCGCCATATGCTCAGTTTTCTAAAGTGCGGTCTGTGGCCTGGCCATATGCATAGATTTGTCCCCCAGTCATGCATCTGTCTTTTTTTAATTAACGCAGAAGCTATTTAGATGCTGGAAAATGCAGCGCGAGTCCTACAGGTGACGCCCAATTATTTTAATGGCCGCTATGGGTTAATAGTGGGCACTGTATCACAGTACATAAACAAACTTATTGACACGACCCTTCAAAAGTTTTTAAAGTAATAAATCTTTTATTCAACATGGATGCATTGAATTATTCAAAAGTGACAGAAAATACTTTTGCATTGTTAGAAAAAAATCTATTTGAAATGGATGCTCATTAAAAAATCCAAGAAAAAAAGTGTATCAAATTTTTTAAAATAAGAATAAAGATTTCTTGATCACCGTATCATCATGTAAGGAAGATCGGATGTAATCACTGCCGAAAATGTATCTTTGCCATCGCAGGTATAAAGTACATTTTTAAATATATTGATATACCAAATAAATGCTAATTTTTACCAACTCCAAACTTTTGAGTGGTAGTATAAGTTGACATACTAATAAAGTTGCAAGTACTATAAACATTAAAGCTATTAACACTGCAATATTAAGATGATATAGCAATAGGGAGAACTACAATAAAAATGGCTTATTCTTTTGCTAATTTGCCATCCATGTGGAACAAACAAAACTGGGTAGTACTTTATTTTACAGTCCTGTTCCCCGTGTACATACTAAATAACTACAATTAAGGCTGAACCTACCTTACTCCATGTAGTTACCTTATATTACCGTTACTTTCTTGGGGAAGTAAACTATAAGTACATTGCAAGCGCATGTAAGTACACATACCGTAAAATAAATTGACCTGTGCTATAAATAAACCTGAAAATGAGTGTGATGATGCTCTGTGTTTATAAAGTCAATTATACTGCTCCGCTATTGTGCCCTTCTATAAAACAATTGGAACATTTTCTTACTATTTACATACATTTCATGCCATTCCTAAAATAAACTCTCCTAATCCTAGTATTTTGGATTCACCTACAACCTATCCACCATTAGATCAGAAATTTGAGATTATTAGAGAACCAAGGGCTATGCCTACTATATTTTATGTACATCATGGCATTCAAGAGCCATTTGCATTGAGCCCAGGTTCCCCACAGAACACACATACTGATAAAAGACACATTAAGTCGCTTTGGATAAACAACAAATGTGATAATACTCCATTGCATACCAGATTGTAGTATAAAAATGAATAGCATGGGCAGGGATTTGATATAATGAAACAAACAAAACATGATTTTTGTATCATTATACCTGTGCAGTCGGATGTGGTTGGCTCGGTAAATGAGAAATCCAAACATGTACACGCTTGATCCCGGTTCCTCTTGGCCACAAAGACTCTGCCGTCATTGTCAGCCCACAGGAAACATAAAGGGGGTTCTGTAATCCCCGCACCAGACAGGCCTGGATACAGCGCCAGATCCTGATAAGATTACGCCGCTAAAGGAGCGAACCGGGCTAAAATTTGAGAGAATTGTGAAGGGAGCCAGCTCTGACATGTGGCACCGACAGCGCTGCGAGCTCGGCCCAGCCCTGGCCCGGTCTCATATGGGACACGGTCCTCTCATAATCAGCGAGAGAATCTTATCAGGCCTGGCTAGCTGCTGGCGGTCTATCCGTCTCTCTCTCTCTCTCTCTCTCTCTCTCACCAACGCACACACACACACACACACACACACACAAACGCAGTCAGGTTGAGCAGGTGGATGGAGGTCATACCATACCTTGTATGATGTCTGGAGGGGAGGTTGTGGCGGAGATGGTGGTGGTGGTGGTTGTGGGTTTAGGGGTTGTGGTAAGGGCATCTAGATGGAAAAACACAACAAAAAAACATGACATACGGGGAAAAATCAGGAAAAAACGAAACCAAACATGATCAAATCAACAACAATGAGAGACAGATTCGTGTTGTGTAATATGTGTAGCTTTACTCAACAGATGGTAAATTAGTCTATAAACTCTATGTGAATTATCAAGCGTAACTACTGTACAAAATGAAATATTACTCTCTGGTGAAGAAATCATTGTGAATGGTAACTGTGGGAAAAGTATTGCAAAGACATATTTTGTGTGTGTGTGTGTGTGTGTGTGTGTGTGTGTGTGTGTAAACATTTACTGCTAATTTAGTGTTGGGGAAATAGAATAAAATAGCATTTAACAACAATCAAAAGAAATCCAACCAAAATGAAATGATGACATGAGGGAATGATTAGAAATGAAGGAAAACATAAAATGCAGATGGTTATGCGTTTAAAATGTCCATGCTAACAAATGACCATAGCCATGACACACAGAAGGGGTCCTGGCATACATTCTCCTGTTTGTTTTTTGCATTTCCACACTTCATTAGCCGCTTTCCCTCCCTACTATCTACTAATGTTGCTTCTGATTTAGCAATTTGTAGTGTGGAGTGCTGGACGCAATACTGATAGACCCCAGAGCCAGTGGCAGCGGTCGTGACAGGCTTAGCGTGTTTGATGTCGGCGAGTTAACTCAGCGGGAGTGTTAGCCAGTCCGGTGCGTGGGGTGATCAGGATTTTTCATGGAGAGACAAACAGGCAAACATTAATGAAATGAGGAATGGGAGAGGAGGGGGAGCGCGGGCATGGGAGCGAGCGATGTTTCTCGGGGAGATAACAGGCGTGAAAAGCGGCGCGGCCCGTGCCACTGTTTGCCCAGCGCGTCCAGACAGATACCACTGTGTTAACATCTGTGGTGGGGGAAATTGGTCGGCTGTCTCCCCTTCCCACTTTGTTGTCTGTGCTCCATCAAAAGAGCTCGGTGGGAGCCCAGAAACGCTTTCACTCTCTAATGATAAACATCCAGCAGGATGAAGCAGAGGCAGAGAGGAACTCTGCCTCCATCTCCTCTGCTGATACATGGGATCACTCAGAAAATGGCAGCCACGTATTGCGTGTCATGCACTACAGGGCTTTGAACACTTGTTACGGACACTTTCAGTTCCAGTTAAAATAGAGCCTCTATCTGTCTGAATACGCACACCACAATATGATATGTAATATCAAAATGTATCATATATTTTAAAGCATGTTGCACATCGGACTAACGTGTTCACTTGACGTTTTAAAAAGATAAATTACTGTTAATTTGCTGTTAATCGAGCTTCAGTGCAAGTGTATAGAAACATATTCGTAAGTGAAATACATGTCTACTCGACTAAAGATAAGTAATACGACAGTTACACTTTATGAGAATTCATCATTTTTTTTATAGAAAATACATAGTTTGTTAATATGGATTTAAAGAATTAATGGTAAGTATGACTGTCACTTCAGTTACAAAACACAAAATTCACTGGATTACAAAAAAACACATAATAAACATCATTTAATTGAAGTGACTTTTCAACTAATCAGTTTTTTTGTAAAAAGAGGTTAATGCAATTTAAATAATGTGAATGCTGGTCCCAGGTAGACTTTAAATACATTATTTTGTTATATATATATATATATATATATATATATATATATATATATATATATATACATACACACACACACACAAAATAATGTATTTAAAGTACATACATTTAAATTTATATACATGTATATACATAGTGTTTCTTTTTTAATTTGCGTATTAAAACAATCATTTATTTACTTTGACATTATTATGCTATTTTTTTAACACTTCTACTGCAACACTTTTAATAGCACTATTATTATTGAGCACTACCATTCAAAAGCTTGGGATCTGGTGGTCATACTGTATTTTAAGGTTCAATGAACCATTAGCTAACTTTTGCCTCAAACTCCAAATTTCTTCTTATTAACAGTTAGTAAGGTGGTTGTTACGTTTAAGTGCTTTATTTTTTGAGGGAGAAGTCGTAGTTAATAGTTAATGAGTGTTCCCTATTCTAAAGTGATACCAGTTTGGTGAGTCTCTTATACTCACCACTGCTAAACTGATAAAAAAAATACAGCAAAACAGTAATTTTGTAAAATAAAATTTCAGTTATTGTGTTCTGTTTCTCTATATTTTAAAATGTAACTCATACCTGTCAAAAAGCTGACATCATTGCTAAATAAATGCATTAATTTTCTTTTAAATAAAATTGAATTAAATATCCTACTAATCCCAGAATATGGAAAAAACAGGAACATTACTAAACTATCAAAACTGATTAAACAACAAGCAAGCACATTTCTTCTTCATAATAATCCAAAAGTACATCATACCCTTCTGCCCTCTGTCCATCTCTTTAAGATATAGAGGCGGATGTGACTGCTTTACTGCACTTTCTGATGGAAAAGGTACTTTCAAAGATTTGTATGTTTGGCATGCCAATAAAAAAACGTAATGGATCACAGGTTGTCAGCGGTAAGTTGTTACCTGTCTCAAACTACACTGATTCACACGGCAACTGCAACTAGGTGAAATTTTCTCTCCCAGACGCCTTGCAGAAGTGCGCAGTTATGTGGATTTCTCATGCTTGTGATGAAGTATGCCAGCAAACAGAGCGAGTGAACCTGCTAAACTGTGTAGGATTTAAACACAATCATGCATCTGTCTGAAAGCACAGGGGCTAAAATGTTTAATATTTTGACACGCTCGATCATCCTTAATATCCTATATGGCAAAAAAAGGGAAAAGGAAACAGCTGACCAAGGAAACTCAGCAAGCAGTCAAGCATGACAAATACAGGCTAACGAAGAGCTATAGTGCTCACTTTTCAAGCAGCAGCACATTTGATCAATAGCCACTATAGACTACATTTGCATGAAATAATGCATGCCGAGCCCAAAAAGCTTAATGCTGTATGAACTAGCAGACACATAAATGTTTTAATAAAGAAAGATGGAGAAACCCAAACCCCACTAATAGTATCTTCGCTTTAAGTCAACGGAGGGCCAACTTTATTGGCGCCACTCCGTTATGAACTGTGAATGCCCAACAGATGTTTGAGATCACCGGTGTCAATAGCTCATTAAAAACTTGGCAGGCCGATTGGATCTATAACTCACTGCGTTTACAAACAGCCTGTTTTTATACATTTTTTTTGCAGCTATCTTTTTAAAAGGCAAACTGATGCCTCCGAGTATCAGGGCTTATTGACTTTCACAGTGCATACCTGCCATGTCATCCCAGCGTGTGTTTATCACGGCACATTATGAATCATAGCAACAGGCCGGGGCGCGCGTGTGTGTAGCAGGCTCATTAAACCCGGCCCACTGCAAAATACTGCCGGTTACACCGATTCCCCAGACACGCAAAGGCTAACGCTAGGATGAGAACTCATATTTTACTCTCTCCCTCGCTGAGCCACTTGCTAAAACGGCGCATCTCCCAAATGAGATGCGGACCAACGCATGAGTGGCTTGCAGAGGCAAGGAAGGGTATCAGGAGAGCGAGGTACGTACGAGGAGCTGACTAGATGAGTACTTTAATCGGCCTGGCATTTCCCGGCATGTCCTGGGACTCCTAACGGATAACAGTCATTCAGGAACGACACGGAGAGGGAAAAACACACGTGAGTAATAGTGCGATTAGCAATGGGTGCTCAGGGCTGTTGATTTGCCCATCAGCAACCTTCTGTCATCAGGAAGCTTTATGTGTTTGTTCAAGCAGATTTTCGCTTGCTCTAGCAAAACTAGCAAGAGCAGGGGAGGCAGCTTAACCCAAATATTGCAATGTGGAGGATTCTTTGGGGCTAGGCAGCAGTTTTAGGCTTTGCTCCCTTTGGAACCAAGTGTAAACACACACACACACACACACAAAACATTGGGATATCGTATTAACCCCCCCAAAAAAAACTCTGGGTGGAAATGGCAAGATTTGACAATGACAATTTTGTTCTCTTCAACTCTTTGAATGTTTTATGCCATATTCCAATTTTGTTTAATTCATAACTTTGGATGAAAACATCTAGTGGTACTCTAACTAAACAATGGACTCTCTACTCTTTACTCTAGGTGGTGCACATGTGAGCAAAAATAACCAGAAATCACACACACACACACACACACACACACACACACACACACACACACACACACACACACACACACACAAAGTAAATTTTATTTAAAAAATGAAATGAAACATTTTAAAAATTCTTAAAATAATAAAACATTAACAATTTGTTCAGTGTTGTTACTTCAGAACTATGAGATGTCAAATTCAAGTAAATTATTTTGTGAGCGAAAAAAAAAAGATTATGATATTATGATGCTTTTCTAAATGCATGACAACATTGTTTTAAATAGATGTTAATTTCTGATTTGAAGAGAGGTGGTAATTCTGAAGAGTTTAAGAACGACTGCACTATAAAATTATCTGTTATGATTATAGGTGGTAAACACATACAGAATCATATGCAGGGAAATTCCCTCCAACTGTTTAATAAGGACATTATATCAATAAATGGTGGAAGTGGCACATTTGCCTTGCTATAGTGTAAATTCAATTAGAGTGCATTCCTCCACCGTAGTTTGCACATTCCTCCTCTCTGTAGAATCAATGAGCAAGAGAGGTGAGTGAACAGCGTAAAATAACAATAAGTACCTGCAAATCTGACACTGGCAGCAGCACTGAAGCGATCGACTCCAATGAAAGGCTAATGAAGGGAGGGCTTAGGAGATGGCCCTTGTTAATGACTCTGGCAGACAGGATAAAATGGGTGTGGATGGGAGAGACTCCTCTGCCTTTGAGCTACGAGACATGAAAGCACTTAAAACAGCACCCATCCAATCTGCCAGCTGAACCATGTTATGAGAGATTTATGAAATGTTTCTCAATAATTACAAAGCAATTCTACAGTATAGATAACTCCAACTGCAACAAGTGCTTATTCTGTAGAATGTGTTAATGAATTAATTTTTTTGGATTACTTCATTGAATTGAATGTTGACTTGACCAACTGTGTAAATGTATTATATAGTAACTATTATGGTGTATTATCATTATTATTAGTGTATTATGTAGTAAATATAACTAAACGATATTCACATTTTAAATGCATGCAAATTTGGAATCAAGTAAATAATAATAATAAAAATTGTTAATATTATTATTTTAGAATTTGTTGTTATAAATGTAAAAAATAATAATACTTATTTTTATTATACACGGGTTACTTATACACGGCCAATTATCCATGGTTATACAATTTTTGAATTTTACATCAACAAGTGTCATATAATTCTGTAAGCAAATGCGCATGACGGTTCAGATGCTCTAGTTTTAGCTTAGATACGAAAGCCTGCACGTCATTTGCAATGCATTCTTTCATCTTCAGACATCCAGTAGGAAGGTTTTACACTGCCAACTCTAATACGGCACATTTGCATGTCTGAATTCACAGATGACTAGATTTTTGAACGGCGGGCTGCCGAGGTCGTGTTTGACAGCAGCCAAATTTATCAGGGCAATCTGACTTTTAAATGTGTGTGTCACAAATACGATGAACTGTATGGGAAACACTGATGGGGAGAATTGAATAAAAGTAAGCGAGCTACAAAAAAGGCAGAAAAAGTATGGAGAGAAGTGATTTACGGCTCCATTATTATAGCACAGAGATGGGATTGGACCCACCATGACAGCAGTGTAGATTGGGTTTTTTTTTTCTTTGCCTACATATGTTGAGCTCGCTGGACCGAGACTGGATCTTCTCGAGTTACATGCACTGCTAGGAAGACTGCTGTTCCTGCAGCTGTTCTTTCTCAGTTCTCTTCTTGCGTTACACATGTTGTTGGATATAAGGGACAATTAGGTGCCTCAAACAAGTCTAAGGCTTGTCACAAAATCAAGCTGTTTATCAGTCTCCATGCAATGTGTTTTCAGCAAGCTGTGTTGAATCCACATTGGTTTACGTGCGAGGGTTGAGGATTTAGGCTTACACTAAAACAAATATCTGTTTATGCTTGCCATTTACACAAACACATAAGGGATTCCCTCGGAGGAAGCGCGGGGCCGAGGCTTTACTTTGGCTTGTGGATGGATGTAAATTTCCATAACCACAAGCGCATTATTCAGGGATCCAATCTTGTTTACATTTTTGAGATCTTTCAGTGATTTGAGATTATTGGTTAAAATTTAAGGTTAAGATTTTGACCAATTCATGATACATCAAAAAATTGTATTGTGTCATCATTGACTTAATGTCGATAACAATACAGTTTTGGTTCCCACTGACTTCTTTTGTCATTTCTGGGAACACAAGGGAAGTTAATTTGAACTGAAACAATTTAATTGCCACCATTCTTTGAAAAATGTTCTTTTGTGTTCTACAGAAGAGAGAAAGTCATATATGTTTGGGACGACATGACCATTTTAATTTTGGGGTGCACTGTCCCTTTAAAAAGAACAGTACAAATCATACTATAACTCAAAAGAAAGTTTTACTCTACAGAAGAGCAATATTTAGCCTATTAAATGTTTTAGGTCAAAGCATATTTAGAAAAATTTACTTTTCCCGGCCTGGAAAACACAATTATACCATGGGAACCCTGATTCTTGACCCACCAAGTGAACAAAATCATGTTTGTGTTTGGGTTCAGCATGCACTCTAAGCGCACTTAAGGAAGTGTATTGCTGTGATCGATTTCAGCTGGGCGGCTGTGAGATACCAAAGGAAAGCCCTCTAAGCATGGAGGAATTGTTACGGAGAGGAAACGTGAGCGAGGGTGACAGGCAGAGGAGGAGTGCGCAATATTAAAGGCCAGGGCTGTGAAGGCAAAGGTAGTCTTTATTAGGTTAGAGGCGCTCTGTAAACTTGTTACAGGCCGGTGTGTTAGATCTCATTCCCCCGCAGGGGCATGCTGGGATGGGGGCCCTAGAAAATGTCTCAGGGAATGTATTTTTTCCCCATAACCAGTTTAGTGCCAGCCACCCTCCAAGTGTTCTCCATCACTTAGCTTCACAACAGTTGGGGAACAAACGCATTAGAGAAAAATTGCCTCTGCAGTACATCTGTTCTGGCTGTCTGTTGAGAGCCCAGGATGATCTGCTACCACAAACCAAGAATCTGATAACATCAGTGTGTATTGCATATGCTTTTCTCCTAATTCATAAGCAACCAATGATAAAAATAATGACAACAGTTTTAAAATGTAAGAGTAAAAAGTAAAAATTAAACGGATGGATAAATAATTGAAATGAACTTTTTTTTATACAAAGTCTTAAAAACTGATAAAAGTTGATGAATTAAAATTTTAAATGAATAAATGAATGAACAAATAAAATACAAATGTAGGTAGCGCAATATAGCTTTTAATGACTGTTTTGGTCGTTAAATACAAAACAACTGCGTAAATACCAGTAATGGAAATATTCAGTAAGGTCAGGTGTAAAAATAACAGTGTTTAATGCGTTTTCAGTTCTAATTATTCACTGTGTGTCTTTAGTAAATCCTGACAGCACTATTTTAACACCAAAAGATGGTTTGCGCAGACGCAAGCTTTTAGTAAATCTGGCCCTTAATGTTCAAATGATTTTAATAGGTAATAAAGTGTTTTTTCTCAATCTTAGCAGCATAAATCATTTATACATTTATAAGTCCATTAATTTAATACAGTCCATTTGAGTCTCATCTTCTCCCCATCATATGCTTTAAACTCTACATCTCCACTCCCTAATAACGCTCAAGATCTGCTTTTGAAACAACTAAATGCTTGGTGATTACTAGCTGTCAAATTTCAGCTGCAATTTTTATTGCGATTTTCAATCTGAAGTAACATACTCAATCAGTTTTAACACACTTGGTGTTTTGTTCTCCCTTTCATCATCTGGACACTTAGTAAGCCAGGACCACCTATGGTGCCCCCTCCAAATACTCCCATGATTCAGAATAACGGCTAGGAAGATGTTGGTAAATGACGACATGGCACCATTTGACAAGGTGCATCTAATCCACAGATTTATTTTTATATAGAAGAGCTGAAAGTGTTAACAACCCTTATAGTGCTTACATAAGGCCACGCATGAATAGCTTCACAATTACCCCTCCGATATGCCATGCATTACATATGCCGCCTGTATGAAAATGTGTCCTCACAGAGACAGCTTGCTAAACGCTCATTTTGCCTTCCCTTTAACATCTCTGTAAAGCAGAGCGTTTAATTGAACAGTGCCTCGACAGAATGCCGTGATATGCGAAGTATGCGAGAAGCGCTGTGGGTCTTGCTGAATGTGTCAGGGCCACTGAGTTTGTAATACGCAGATGTCGTCCTATTAATTTGAGGGAGAATAATTATGAGACTATAGAGCACCCAGATGTCACCAGTGCCTGTCATTACGAGCGCACATGTATGTTTACGTGTCGAATATATTTTATTGCATGTTAACACAACAGAAAAGCATGATGCTAGATTAAATGGTGACAGCCCCCGTTTCTGCATTAGCAATTCTAATGTCAGATACGTGGTTGAGTTGGGTAGATATTAAAAGCAGCATCAGACGTAAAATTCATAAAACGTCCTGATAGTGTGTGCTATATTGAACGTTGTTTTTAATAGGGGAGGGATTTGAGCTCTCGCAGCACCATACGTGGCTGTGTCACTCTCTTTTCTATTCTGTTGGTTCAACTGTCATGAATTTCTCGTGGAACGACTGCCAAGCCACTCATGGGAGAAACGTGTGAAAAGCCTGTCGCAATTACTGGCGCATTTGCACTTCGTGCTGGGGCAAGTTTTTGGAACACGCACAACCCGGGCGAAGCCAAGTTTCTGTGGCGACCCACCGACAACATGCGCTGTTCCCACACACGCACACATAAACAAAAAAGTTCGGCTACTTTAAAGCTTATTCACCAGTATCGTTTAGATCAAATGACTTGAATGTGAATGAGCTGGGCTTTGCCTCCCTCGCTACTGACATACACTGTATACCGGTTCACTTAAAGATCCTCATTGCAGCACAAATTCTTTTTAAAATAGCTCAGAGTCCATTGTTGCGCTCTGAAAAAGGAGGACAGCAATTTCACCACAGGCTTAGCGCAGCAAAAGATATCAGAAGTAAATTCCAGGAGGAAAACGGTCAGATTAGAACGTGTCCTAAAGGAAAGGAAATGTCATTGAGATCAATGTTATTGACCCATGACTCAGATGGAGTGGTGGAGTGGGTGAAAGAGGAAGAGGTCGGAGAGACAGAACTACTCGGTCACTTTGAACTTACCGCGCACATATAGAATGTAGTCAGCGTACGTTTCACCCACAGAGTTGGACGCCATACACCGGTAAGTGCCGTTGTAGGACTTGTTGAGGTTCTCAATGAAGAGATCTGAGCCGGTGATGACCGCGTGTGGCGGCACGTCGTCATCCACCCTCACCCAATTCACCTGCTGAGGCCTGGATGGAGACACACAGCAGAAATGGATTAGCTTTAAAGTTGAGAAGCCATAATATAAAGTCTTTTCTGGCCAAGGGATCTCTTACTCAGATTAAGAAGCTGTCTGAGTACCATATAAAGTTTTATAGGACATTGTATGGCAGGACTGCATATAATCTTGAGCAGTACAGTTTATTTCTGGAAAATGTTTTACAAGAACATTTTATACAAAAATGTAGTAATTTAGCATTAATTGTTTCATTCAAATATTTGCTGTTTCTTAATCTTTTTTTTTTGTGAAATCCACTAGTATTTTCTTAGTAAAACACCATTTTTGTCTGTATATATTTTGACAAATAAATTATTTATAATAATAATAATAGATAGAATAAAAAAAAGCATGTCTACTTTTTGTTTTAAATGACAAAATGTAGATTTTAAAAAATCTTTAAAAATCCTAAGTATTTATTGTTTGAAATAACCATGCAAGTGATTCCTCGGACACAACAGTTGGTATGCATACATTTTGAGTCCTTTTTTGTGTGTGTTTGCAATATGTAATCATGTTAATATGTGCAATTTGTGCTGAGGCTAAAAACAGCTATGGCCCTAACCTCAAAAAAATGATCAGTTGTGGTCAGTAACACAGATTGTGGGATTCGACCAATGTCGCAGCCTACGGAATTGGCAAATGAACTACATTTTGGCGAAGTAACAAAAAGCGAAAGGCTGTGATTTTCTCTTGTCTGCCTCAATTAACTGCCACTGCGAGCTATCTCCTTTTGTTCTCTAAACACCTGAGCCGGGCACACAACAGCCTATTCTACTTTCACAGTGATGAGCAGAATGAGCTATACCCACTGTGGAAAAATAAAAGAGGCTCTAAACTCTGCTCGGCTCTCACAAGTTTCAATGGCACTGCTGCAGTGTAGTTATTTCCCAAGAGCATCTGAGGAGGCTTTCCCTTGTTGTTCTGGTTTTTGTGTCAGTGTTTAAACTTGTTACCATCCTGTTTAAAAGGGGAGAGGGGAAAAATACAAAAAAACAAAACAAAAAACCTTCACAGCTTCGAAACAAAAGACCGGTTCGCGTTCAATAGCAGTTGATCCTCAGCCTCTGAGGACGGCAAAACAACATTTGATGGCGAGCAGCGAGTGGGGAATCTCAAAGAGTCTCAATCTGAGGTTAAATATACATGCGTGGCATAAAGATGCAGACATTCCTGATATGGAAAGGGAGAAATGACCTAGAAAAAGTGCCTTATTGAGAGGAAGGCATGGGGAAAAACACACAGTGGAGGGGCTGCAGAGAACCTGGCGTGAGGCGGAGAATACAAATGGGATGGCAAGCCAAGCCCTGCTCTGTCTGACAGTAATGACTGCAGCCCCTCTCCAAGCTTTAATGAAAATGACTTCCAATTTTCTGCTCACTGTATTGATTGTATTTTCATCTTTATTAAATGAATTCGGGTGGCGCCTCGTCTGCCCGCAGCATTTCGGCTTGGGGATGTTATGAGGCTTGTTGAATGTAAAAACACCGGAATGGCTTTCATTACATGTTCTCACGCAATGGACTAACATTGATAACTCACTTAATGCTCACGTGCGATGACCACAGAAAATACCTGGACGCTTTTGTAAAATGTAAATTGCATGAATTTCACTGCAAACCAAATAAATAAATGATCATTAAAAAAAAAAATCACATTTTGGGGCCACTGTGTATTTAACAAGGGTGAAATGAAAATGACTATTAATATTACTGGCCATCAAAAAAGTATTTTAGCTTTGCTGCATCTTCAGTTTAATTAACAAAATTTATGTCATTTTTTGAACATTTTAAACCAACTTTCAAATTCTATCTGCATTTTTACGTCTGATGCTGCAGACTACAATAATTTCCTATATTCTGGACATGTTGGAAATTGTAAATTGTCTTCAGTTTCCATTCCTCTCGTCCATGTAGTTTTATCTAATTAGATTCTCTACTAAATGAAAATGTTTTTTAATTTAATGTTGTTTAACCAATAAAGTAATCAACAGTCAATAAAAAGTAAAAGGCAAAAAGTAAAAAAATACAGTGATGTATGTTTATGAATATGATTATTCCCAGTGTCCTTCTCAATTTCATTGCGTAGGTAATTTAAGATGATTTAAGACTAAAATAATTTTTTTTTTTTATTAAATTCAATTAAGCAATATCACAAAATATCTTGAAATGCTGCTTGTCCAATGAATTCAGGACAAGAATTCCACTGAATGCCTTGTGATGGCGATCACTCATTTGGCTGTGGGTTTTATGGGAAGAAAGACCATGTCTCTGACTCATCCATACCAGAACAAACAGTTGAAAAGTTGCCAATATAGTCAGAAATGGAACACACAGGAGAGGGGCATCTTACTGTGGTTTGCCTTTAGCCTGGCACGTCAGTTCCAGATTCTCGCCCTCTCTAATCAGGCCCTGCGGAAACTCCACCTTGATCGTCACCTCAGGTTTATCTGTGGAGGAGAAAAGTAAAGCACATCAGTGTCTTGTGCCCCCGGGCTGCATGAAACTTTAAACAGCCTTGGCTTTGTTCAACACTTATTGGATTGTTCTCAGTCATCTGGTTTGACTCTTCAGCATTACCATTGTTTGATACAAAACGTGCGCATGCTTTTTTTTTCTATTAACCTTTAGAGTCATTTAAACATAATCGATACACCCTGATGTTTGCTGTGTATACAGTGAGAAGTCATGACATCACCAATGTCCATATTCAAGCGCTCTCAGCATTGACCTTTCTGCTCCGTAAGTACTGCCCTTTCTCATATCTATTAAAACGACTGGCCGCTCAATGGTTCTATTCTCCAGTGACTGGCAGCAGGTAGCCCGCTGGCTTTTTGCACCTTGCGTCAGCCTTGCCTCTCAGACGTAGCTGCTACATTCAGCATGAAATGTGCACTTCTCCTTGGCAAGTCTCAGTTCTTTTCCAATTCAGCTGGGATTAGACTTCCTGCTGTGTTTGTACAGTGCAGCAGGAGGGGTGACATTCAAACTGACGTCGGACATATAACTAACGCTCTCTCACGTCGAAGTATCCAGCGTGGTGTGTCTCGGCACCGTCGGAGGGTAGGATCTGACATACAGATTCACGCGGGCCGGTCACTCGCACCACATTTGTCTGAACTCCTTGCATAACCGTATTACACCTCTGTGCCAATTTCTAGCGTCTAATAGGATTTTTCGGTCTGTCTGGCGGTCTAATGACATGATGAAACTTAATGGCAAACAGCTTATGTAAGAAAATCATAGAGACATTTAGGACCCTTGGCATTTAATGGACTACACAAGGCTGTTTCGCTGCTGCTTTTGTAGAATGTCTCTAATATCAGGCATATACTAAATAGGCTCCTGTTTGCCAGGTAGTGTTTCTACATATAGGTACATGACAGGCAAAACAGGAAACGGCTACCTTTTTTGTTATACTGAGTGCTAATGAGTGCAGCGAGAAAATAAACCATAAAAGACAGAAAAAAAACAAAACATGAAAAACACTGAAAGGCAAGAATGTGTTACTGGCCTTTCATTAGGCATAATGGATACAAGAACAACACTTAGGTGTGCCAAATAAAGTGAAAAACAATAAGTAAATAAACAAAGCAACAGAAAAAAATTGCATAAAAGCTACGTTTGTACAGCCTTTGCCAAAATTTATTCTATTACAATTTATATAGGGGTAACAACACTTTGAAGGTGTAATTTGTTAACTATTTATTGCATTAACTAACAATGAGCAATATATATATATATATATATATATATATATATATATATATATATATATATATATATATATATATATTCATTGTTAGTTCATGTTAGTCAGGTCAATTAACATAACTATTGGTTTTAATAATGCATTAAAAATGTTGGAATCAACAATAACTAAGATTAATAAATGCTTTAGAAAAGGTCATGGTCTACGTTCTATGAGTTTAGAAGAAACTAAACTCATTTAGCTCCGACCTTGATCAAACTCACCTGCCAGTAATTTTCCAGTAATCTCGAAGAACTTGATTAGTATGTTTAGGTGTGTTTGATTAAGGCTGGAGCTAAACTTTACAGGAAATTGGACCTCGAAGGCCAGAAGCCTTGCTTTAGAAGTATTTTTCATTGCTAATTTACAGAAAAGGGCTATTAGTGACCGTACTAGCACCATTAAACCATCTTGAAGTGAACTTGAAATTATATTATTTTCATAATTCATGTTTCTGGTCTCAATGTGAATGATTCATCGCCCTCAATGCAATCCCTTCTGCTGACGTTATTTACTCTCCCTCATGTCTTTTCAACCCTGTATGACTGACTCTCTTCTGTGAAACACAAAAGAAGTATTCTGAAGAACTCTTTTTTCCCATACAATGAAAGTCAGTGGAGTCCAAAACAACAGTGAGTTGGACCCCATTGATTTCTATTGTATGGACAAAAAACATAAAATTTTTTTTTTTTTTAGAACATGTAGAAGAAAGCCAGTCCTACGGGTTTGGAACGCCATGAGAGCGTGTAAATGATAACAGATTTTTCATTTCTGAGTGAACTATCCCTTTAAAGTTCCCAAGATTCACAGGAGGCTGTGGAGCGCTTGCCAAGCCCACCACGTTATGTAAGTGGGCTCCACATGAGACGCGTGCTCTGAGGTTCCTGCTGTTTCCTTGGAGGTATTCATCCTCTCAAACTGACAGGTTGTAATGGCTGAGCTATGCCTTTCCAGTCCTACGCTCCATTCCAGAGCTGGCCGGCATCCAGCCCTCTAGTTTCTCAAAGGAACCCAAATCTAATATTCCCCCAGTAATAGAGCTTGAAGTGGCGTTCCGCAGATGCTTATGTGACAACGCTGTGTGTACATTCCACAGACGTGGGGGAGATATTAGAGCTGCTCCCATGTGCAACTTAATGACATCATTCGCTCACTTTGGCAAGCAATGTGGGTTAAACAGTACACATGCGCTGATAGATGAAACAGTGGGTTTGTAATGTAAATAGTCCAGAGCCATTAATATGCATGAAACAGGATAAGCAGCAGACCTTGCGTTGGAGGCAGGTCATGCATAAGGGCCAAGGAATTCACAAAAAAATCCACACAGAGAGATGCTGAGTGTCCCCGTAGATTCAAAGGGGTGAAAGATTAGTTCGCTGAAGCCATGTCAAAGTCGCCCACAATAACCCCCAGTTTCCACTCTTTCAATTTCACCGGCTCTTACGGCACTTTGAATAGACTGGATGTTGAGTGAACGGTGACTTCACTTTGACCCACGGATTTCACACTTTCTTGGATTTTTAAAGTGTACGACGGGAAAAAAATAAGCGTCAATGTCCTGACAAGATTTATCACATTATTTCAGGGCTGACGTTTCAACTGGCTTTTTGGCAATCGCTAAATTTGTTGAGTGCTTTGCCCACTTGATGCTTTCCTGTTTGACCTCTTCTATCAACAAAAAGTGATCTGTTGGCCTTCTATCTGTCCAAATTACACCCTGTCAGAGCTAACATTTCTGTGTCCATGATGGACAGTCTGGTCTAAAGCGAAATAGAGAGAGAAAGAGAGAGAGCGGTCCGCTCAGAAGTTCTGTAAGAGGAATATCCACCTGTTTGTCTCAGCTCTATGGAGACTCCTTCCATTTCTCCCCTTGTCATCTTCAAACTCTTCGCATGAAAGGCTCTGAGTGAAAGTTTCTTGCTTTGAAGCTTCCCCTGCATTAGTTCCTTTCCAAAGCTCTCTCTCTCTCTCTCTCTCTCTCTCTCTCTCTCTCTCTCGGGCACATGAGCAGTAAATCCACGGAAAGCAGCGCCACCGGCCTCCGGTTGGTGTGTAGCTGGTGTGCCGGACAGAAAAGGTCACTCTAATTCTAATAACACAATTATTGACACGAGATATTGTCGTCATTTCTTAGCACCGCCACCACGGAGAGTTTAATTTCCCTCAAGCTGCTGAACTGCACATCGGTGGAACTGTTTGCGTGGTGTAGCTATCAATATTTCTGGCTTATTTAATATCCACAGCAATAGTTTTCTATTTTCTATTGTAAAAATGAACTCCATTAAGGCTGCCTTCACTCAATGATTTTTTAACATTGATTGTTTTCCCAGTTTCAGCAGCCCAATTTGAAAGAAGAGTGAGCCAGACAATGACTCGTGCACCAGCTCTCCCCGGAGCATGACAAAGGCTGGCCGTGAGCACGAAATCCAGTTAAATAGCACAGACAAAATGGCTTTACATTTTTCTACTTTAAGTTGGGCACCAAATATCCTGCAGTTTCTGGAGATGTGTTGCCTTTGGTAGATAAAGGTCGAGCAAAAAAGCGTTTTCCGGTGATCTTCTAAATCAAGTGGTAGGCAAGATTAACCTCATGGAAGAATATGCTTGAGGATCCAAAGAAAACATCTTTAAAAATCATATCTGTATCTGTATCACAGAAGACAGTGCCCAAGGCTGTCCTCCAATCAGAGGCACAATCTCTGTGTCAGGACTGAATTACCCAAGCGCAAAAACATGCTTAATCTTTCATCACAGGCCAGGTGACATGGCAGGGCTAATGTCCGCTCTCACAAGGGAAAGGATAGGCCTGACTGATTTCTAACACAAGGACAAAGATAACAAGAAATATCCTAACTTTACACAAAGCGGAAAACAGGAGGAAGAGGAACACCTTTATCTATTATTAATATATGTTACCATAATATACTATTAATTCAACAGTACTAACTCCATATGTATATATTTAAAATGCGGTCACACGTCCTTTGTACTTCCAAGTAAATACCCAAGATATAACTATATATATATTGATATATATTTATGATATTATTATATTTAAATGACTAACAATTACATAATATGTCAATATTTACACTGTTCACTCAAATTATATTTAAAAACCCCAAAAACAAATAAATGACAATACTTAGAAAAACACCTTTATTCATCTAAATATATATATATATATATATATATATATATATATATATATATATATATATATATATATATATAATATATTATTCACAATTATTCAGTCTCTAATTTAATAATAAATAGATAGTAATTCCACATTTACAGTGTATTAAAAATTATGTCATGTCCTTAGCTCATTCACATTGTAATTCAAAAAATAAATAAAATAAACAATAAAATGCTCCTTAATTTACACAAAGATATTAATTTATATATGCTTAAATCTTGAAATATTTCAAATTTGCACAATTGTGTTTTTAAAAGCTGTCCACAATTTAAATAATAATAAAAAAAAGTTTCAATCCAAACATATCACTCATATGTAATACTCATTGTAATAATTATAAAATTATACTGAAATGAAAATGAAAGGTTAAACATAATATTCACATAATATAATGTAATATTAATAAATATCTCTTAATGTGCCAGCTCACTCACATTGTACTTCAAGGTACTTCTGCGCCTGAAAGTCCTTGACCGCTGGATGGTCGACAATGCAAACCACAGGAACTCCATCATCCTCTCTTGTGACGGTAAACCTCAGCCAGCTAGTCACAGTGAACATCCTGTCATACGTGGCCTCCACTTTAGATTTGCCTGTGAGAGACAGGAACCAACGAGAGACATTCAATTCAAAATTAATCGCTTTCATTATCATCTCTGTCAAGAAACCACGGGTGGCTAAATGTATTGAAGGCCACAGTATACGTTACATCCTGTGAGCCGTCTAACAAAGCGGATCCCCTAACGACTCGCACATATGTGACATACGGAGACTCGCTGTAGCTTATCGATGACATGTGTACAGTAAACAGCCCCCTGCAGCTTCACCTGAAATGTGACCATATGGGAGGGGCCATGTGGCTGAAAAACAGCCCCAAATTGCTTCCTTTGGAGCCTTGTTATGCAGCTGTCACTCATTGGCAACTGTGTGGGCTGTGATGGTGTTTTTGTGCTTTATGAAGTGAGATATAATGGCTGTAGTGGATGCCTCTGACCCGCAGCCCTCCTTCAGCAGCATCAAGTGGGCATGAAGAACACAAAAGACTCAGAGTCATTGTGCGGCTCCAGACAATAGCCTCGCAGCACCGCACAGACCTCCATCACTCAATTACTGCTCTGGCCTTGTGGAGAGAAACAGGCGTGGGTGGAAAGAGAGGAAGAAGGAGAGAAGGCATGAGCGAGAACGCGGGAGAGAGAGAGAGAGACCTATTGTCCTGTTTGTGTATTTGTGTAGAAAAAAAATCCACTTGACCATTAAAAAAAACGAATTAGATGTGGTAGTGACAGACTAAAAGAAAAGACACGGAAAAATGAGAGTTTGATGGAGGTAAACATTATAGGTGTGTCATTTATGTGACACTAGCTGAAACTATAATGACTGTTTTCAAAAAGGTTTCCTCAAACCATTCCCTCCAACTTTCTCCAAACTAATACCACTGATTGAGCCAGTGTTACCATGCCAAGCTGGTTGTTTATGCTCTTCAGGAAATCGAACTGCGAATGGCTTCCTGTACTGAAAATAATTCACACACATAATAAAAGAAATCTGTAATCAATCACTCATCCTTGTTTCAAACCCATTATTCAGTAGAACATAAAAGAAGATCATTTGGAGATATTTATGCACATATAAAGCTGTTATGGGCCACGTTGACTTTCATCGCATGGATAAAACCAGTTCTTCATTCTTCAAAATAGCTTGCTTGAAAGGGCTTAAATCAAAATGAGGGTGGGCAAATGATTAAAGAATTTTCATTTTTCTGTGAACTATCCCTTTAATCTTGGATAAATTACAGTACTGTTCAAAGATTTGGGTTTTAAAGAAGTCTCTTATGCTCGCCAGGGCTTTATTTATTTGATCAATTATTATATAATATTATTACTATTTGAAATAACCATGTTCTATTCTAATATAGTGCAAAATGTAATTTATTTCTGTGATGGCAGCATTGATTCAGTGTCACATGATCCTTAATTCTGATTTGTTGTTCAAGAAACACTTTTTTGCAGAAACCAAGATTTTCAGGATTCTTAGATGAACAGAAAGTTCAAAAGAACAACATTTATTTGAAATAGGAATGTTTAACCTCATTCATTTCTTTTTGATAAAAAATAAAGAAGTCTTACGGACCTCAGTTTTGTGTATATTTGCTGTTGTATCACACGTTGCAATTTATGTGCGGTTTCTATTTTTCTTTTGTCATTTATGTGAGGACTGCATCTATCTTCTGGCTGTGTTATCAATGTTATCAACAATACACAATGCTAATTTTTTCCACAAAAATGGCACTGCTGTGTGGAAATCTAGCCATCTCAATACTCCAGACAATTTTTTTTTTGACAATTCCTTGTCTTGAGCATTCATTCGTTCTGCATTCAGCATTATCAGCAGTGAATGGATATTCAGACAATCATATCTCGAATAAGTGAAGACACAGAGCTCATTGAGAGCCCAGAAGCACGTCTATATTCTCCCTCACAATGCCACAGTCACTGCTGATAAAGAGATAATCACAGGTCAATCACTGTCATTCAGACATTTCTTCATTTCAATAACATCTCCCTTTTTGAAATGCAAAGGAGCTCTGATTAGTCCCGATCTGCAGCGATACAGTGGGCTGAATATCAAAAGAGATCCTGTCCCTATTGAATTCCCCATTTCTTCACATTTTTCGCTCTCTATAATTTGCCCTCCCCCTTTTTATTTCCCATTATTCAACACCTTCCGATGGAAAGTCACTCCCTGGAAGAGGGCAGTCTGGAGATCTGGGGCCAAACGAGTGTTTAGCAAACTTCCTTAAAGCCATTAAATATTCTAAATCGTGCCATTGTGCTTCAGCTGAGCTTAGTGGGCTAATTGAAATGAGATTATATTTTTAAGCAATGACACAATGAGCGGGCCCGCCGTCGTCTGACAGGAGGAAATTAACAACTCATTGTTTCCCGACGTTCATTCAGCCAGTCTTACGAGACAGGTGTGTGTCAACAATGGAGCAGGATGTAAAACAGAAGTACTAAATGCAGCACAAAACACGGAGAAGCCTGGGAAGGTTGTGTATGTGTGAGAGAGAGGGAGGATGAGGTGGTACATCACGGGGGCGGCTGAGTTTACATTCCGGGGCTGTATGGGTGTAACCTTTAAATGATATTTAAAAAAGCCTGATTATCCTAGAGGTAATTAGGCTGAATGATGAGGACATTTAATTAAAAATAAATCCGAAAAGGCGCAGGGGCCAAAAGCAATTTCCAGCCAGTGAGTGCCAGCGTTGCACCGCCTGTATCAGGAAAAGGGGCCCTCGCTTTCTTCAATCTCTTTCTCCTCCTCCATTCAAACCGCTCCGCTGTACAAGAACAGAATATTCATGTCCTGCTGTCCATCTCACTGAGGCGAACTCGTTCATCTTTAGTGCTACATTTGTCCAACTGTCCAATAATATATTGATGTTACATAAAAACAAAACAACCGGTGACAAATGAACAGAACAATGCCGTGTAATAGCTGCCGAAACTCCCAGCGGAGAGAAATGGAGACCACTGACTGAGCTTATCGCTAATTACCAAATGAAAACATCCGTCCAGGACTCCAATTTAGCCGTCTCATTTGGGATAGCTGTTATTAGGACAGCTTATATGCAGTAATTTGTACATATGCAAATTGCCCGTGTCTAGACGGCTGAGGGTTAAAGGTACGGCCTCTCGCTCACCCACACGGACCATTACAGAAAATTCTTCTGTGAGGAGTGTTCAGGTAAGCAGATGTTAAAATGGATGTGGTATGACTTTTATGAAGACATTGGAAGACGTTCAAACCTTTATAAACAACAATATGTAGAGAAGGGGTATGTGAAATAATAAATACACAACTGGTCAAACGTTTGGACACACTTGTTGTTTTTTCTCACAAAAACTGATGTACAGTATACAACTAAACAAATACATATATGAATGTGTAAATAAATATATAAATATGTAAAGATATATCATTATATATCATATTTAATGACAGATTAATAAATGATGTTTGAAAATTTCGTGATAGGAAAAAAATATTTAATTACTATTCAAATGCTTGAGGTTGGTAAGATTATTTTGTGCTCAAAAAGCTAATAATATAGTAAAATATTACTCCAATTTCAAATGTATTTTATTTGAATATGTTTTAAATGTATTTATTTGCAGTCATAACTCCAGTCCTATTAGTGACATATGATCCATGAGGAATCATTCTAATATGCTGATACTGTTTTTCAAACCTTTTTCAGTATTCTTTGAAGCAAAGAAAGATTTTTATCAGTTTAAAAGGCAATTGCTGAATACTATTTATTCTTAAAATAATAAATAAATAAAAAGTCTTACTGATCCCAAACTTTTGAATAACACTGTACTGCACATTCACCCATGACCTGCAAAGCATTACATAAATCTAACAATGTTTGTTCCTAGCATTAAGTTGTTTAAATGTGTTTGTCTTTTCGATACATAAAGTCTCAGAGGACAGTGCACTAGGGAAAAACCTCACGCTGTGGGATGCCAGGCAGAGCGAAAACAAACTTGGTAAACACCTGGTTTGTTTGTGTGTACACAATGTGACTTGACCCACCCTGTAGCTCTTTGTCTCCTTTCATCCATCTGATGGTTGCGGCGGGTTTGCTGCCCATGGAGGTGCAGGTTATCTCTGTCTCGTTGCCCTCCCTCACGATGTCCTCGCGGGACTCTATGATTGGGTTTCCTGGTGGGACTGAGAGAGGATAGACAGATTTTACAAGGCGGTCTGTAAATCAAGCACCACTAGAGTCACATTCAGCCCACGGTGCACTGATAGCCAACACAGAGGGATTCACATGTCATAAAAAAATATAGAAGTGAGTGTATTATGCTTTATTTATTTATGCTCATGAATAGCGGCAAAACATCACGCTTAACACAGAAAGAAATCATCCTGGTCTCATAAACAATATGTACCTCTGTACACTTTTTGTGCAACACTGTTTTACTGTGCCTTACTGTACATTTTGGCACAGTTTCAAAGAGAAATGTCCATTAAGTGGAGCTAAAACACAGGTTCAATATGTGAACCAGGGCACATTTTACTACATTGATTATAGGTATGTATTGAGGTGGTTCAGATTTGAAATGTCTGTGGACTGTGGATAAAAGTTAATGGTCTATCATGTGGAAAATATGCCCTAGACCTGCCCGATAGTGTTAACAAATGTAAAACTGACATAAAAACGCATTTATTGATGAAACCGTGCCATTTCACCTTCCTTTGATACAGATTTGAACTGTTTTGTCGAACCGTAGTTACACGGGATTCAAAACGAGCTCCTCACTTCTCAAGTACATCTCTGTACTTCGTGATATGTACTTGTTGGTACGCGTCTCACTAAAAAGTGCACCAAGGTACATTCATGCCATGAGACCAGGTAGAAATAATCACATCTAGTAGACAGGAACATATCTGCTAGAACATTCACTTCACTGAATAATTGTGAATGTTTATAGGCGTATTGTAACCAACATCTCCAAAGGCTTCCTTTTCATTTGGGTGCTCACTTGGATATGCCGTGATAACAGTGTTTTCAATAGACATGCTCACTTTCATTGGTCCTTATTTCCAAGAGGGTCACTACATCTAAAAACGCTTGCCTGAAAAGGTCACCTAAATCTTAGGCTTCTAGCAATCTGGCATAAATGTGTGGCATTTTTTTGGACAGGGTAATTCAGGTTTCCTGCTCTCCCCGAGCAGCAGGGCTCCATTCAAGCATTCTGCTTCAACTTGGGCGTCTGAAGCTGTGGAGCCAGCCACTCGACGACATTCAGTGAGCTCTCTGCAATCCTACTCCCTCAATACCCACCCCGCACTAAACTCTGCTCTCAAAACGGAATAATCACTTTTAAGTGCGGGTGATTTTCCACGCAGTTATGTCAAGACGCGGAACGCAGCAAAGCGTTCACATGTACACAAAGACACACACGCACAAACACATAAACAATAATTCTGCTGAATGGCTCCACCATGCAGCTGAGTCCTCAAAGAAAGTAGCAGGTGAAGTGTTTGTTGAGTTTTTGAGGGCTTTCAGCAGCCCCTCTAAAAAGCAGCGAAAATGTGTGTGCGTGCACATGTGGGGTAACGGCTCCGTTCTGAAATATGAATGGCTCGGCGCTCAGGATCTGGCTTGGCCACGTCTCGGGCCTTCTGTTAGGTGAAGATGAATGGCTATATCTTGATTCTACACTGCTGCAGCTTCTCATAAAAGCTGCTCCACTCTGGTGATTGATCATAAAAGGATTTCTCAGGAAACAAAGAAGCCCTGCGTGTGTGTGTGTCTGTGGGTGTTTGTTTATGCACCAAGTGCCTCATGGGAAATCTGACAGTCAAAACAACAGGTTCAGGTCTGTCTAATCCAGAGGTTCTCAACCTTGAGGTCATGACCACATATGGGAAGTTTCATATGTATAAATAAACATGTTAATAAATAAATATTAAGAAAAATTCCTCAGCTCTCAGTCAAGAACAAACTCCAGCATATTCAGCTGCCAGACACTACTGGAACTTTGGAACTGGTTTGTATAGCGAGGAAAAAAAGCTTTTTGAAAGAAAACACACAAGATGGGTTTGGTGCACACCAAGATAAAAAGTACCCCATGCCTACAGTTAAATATACTGCTGGATGTTTAATGTTGTGGGCTTTCTTTATTTTTTAGCTGGAAGTCCTGGACAGCTTGCTCAGAGTAAAGTACATGGCATCATAGATTCTATCACACCAACACATAAAAAAAATCGAAACCTGAATGTCTCTGCTAGAATAAAACAAGCGGACCCAGAGCGGTTTGTGTTCACAATGCATGCTTTTGTATCAATATCTGAAAGTGATTTAAAATAATCTGAGATCGTATGGAACGCTCACATATGGAACAAAAATTCAGCAAACCGTGCTCAGATAACTTAAAAGGACCCAGTTTAAAAACACTTTATTTTAAAATGAGATTGAGATTTTGCTTTTAAATTAAAGATCAAGAGGTTAAACAATGCAGATTGATTTATTTTTTATTTATGTGTGTATTCTTCAGTTGTAAGTTTGACCTATATTAAAACATGAAATGTAGGCTACAACTTGACTACAACCTGGACGCAAAGGTGGAACAAAACACAGGTGTGTTGAGTATTTTTAGAGCTGAACTACTTTTAACTTGACATGATGTCAGAGTATATTATAATAAAAATGCATGAGACCATGGGAGAATTAAAATACCTGCATTTTATTTCAGATACTTAAAAAAACGTAAAGCCACAATTTAAACCTATATATTTAATACGCAGCTTAATTTTTGAGCTTAAAATATAAAATGCAAGCTTGATCTGAAATTAAAGGTGGAGTAAAAAACAGGTGTCTAAAGACATGTTCCTCAAATTTGAACTATTTTTAACCTCATACGGTGTCTAGCTATATAAAAATTATGCAAAAAAATCTAAATGACTGTGTTTATTGTGTGTTATGCACATGCATGCATGAATGTTCATACTTAGCACAGTGATGTCGGCGTAGGCTTCCTGTGGGGGGTCTGTATAGAGCTGGCACACGTATCTTCCCTCGTCTGAGAGAGACACGTTGGATAACGACACACGCAGCTCGTTGTCTGAGAAATTGACCAGCTGGAATCGAGCATCTTTCAGGGCTGGAGAGTCGAAAAAGAAAGAGAGCAGATGATAGAATGAAAAGTCACATTTTCACACTTCGCTTCCATTGCAAGCAACAATAGAAACATGTAGGAGATAATTAGCAGTATTTTTCCCATCTGAAGGCTAAATTGTGTTTCCACTGAAGCAAATAAAGGCAGCCATATGCTTCTTTAAGCTATTGCTTATAACTGACACCAGGGGAGCTTAACAAATGTGCAAGCCACAATATATTCTTCAGATTAGTTGAAAGGTGCTCCATGGGAATCTCTGAATGATTGAGATTGCTTCACACTCAGGACCACGGGTGCATCTATTTCTGGCATCGACTGACCTGAGCATTGTATCACTAGGGTTTGAAACAGGAACAGTAGCAATGGGACATGCCATACTAGACCACTGTGTCACCAAAGCGCCTTTTCATTTTAACACCTCTGAGAAAAAAGTTCTTGCTTTGTGATGAGCATGTACAGTATGTGGGTGTTACACTTTTGTCTCTGCAGACTTTTAACGAATATTAATCACTAACATATACTCAATTTGGCTAACAATGTCCAGCAGTGGATATATATGTAATTTATGTAACTGGTTTGATAAAATTCTTTAGTGGAAACTGCATTTTTGGAATAACATTCTTTGTCTTTCAGAGTTACCGTAACACATCTTTACATATCTTAAAGGGATAGTTTACTAATAAATGACAATTATCCTATGCTTTACTCATTCTCAAGTCATCCAAGATGTATACGACTTCTTGCATGTATATGTCTTCTTTCAGACAAATACAATTGGACTTACATTAAAAAATGCCCTGGCTCTTCCAAGCTTTATAATGGAAGTCCAATAAAGTTTATGAAAGAGTGGTGTTCCAGTATATGACATAGGTGTTGCGTAAGCAATGGTGAGAATATGCTAGTCGCGCAAGAACCAAGTTTTATTTACAGCATAGGAAAACCAGTCTCCTTTTGGCTCAAACAACAAAACCCTCTGATAAACTAGAACCTAACTACACACGACACGACAATTTGGGTGCCCACAAGATATGAGGTAAAAGACCTGTTGCTTTTTAACGTCATGCAAAATAATATTCAAACTTGTATTAAATGCGTTTGAATTTCAAAAAAGCATATAATCACCCAGATTATCTTCTGTTATATAGTTTGTGTGTCGTTGTTCCAGCCGCCAGAGAAACGGCCGATCACAGCTAGTTAGGACAGAAACTGTGATTAACATAGAAAACCTTTTAAAGATACAATTTCACAGTGTCATGTCGAATATAGTTAGGACACAGTGTTATGATGGTTGGATGCATATTTATGTGAAAGAAGAACGTTTTATACACCTAGGATGGGATAGGGATGAGTAAATTATAGGGTTTTTTTGGTGGGGAGCTATCACTTTAAATACGTAAATATTTAGCTCTTGCCATTTTTAGCTCAAGGTTACTTTTGATAATAAAACCAGTAATCAAGTACACAATCGCTCTATATAAGATCCATTTGAAAAGTCACATTTGAAATAATTGATGAACGCATAGTTTCAATGTGATTTGCACATGATAAAACAAAAATAATACAAAGTTGAAATCGGCTAATTATATTGAACTGGGACACCTGTATGCTTATATCAAAAACGACTGACACTTCCTCGGTTTAAAGGCAGATCTGAAAGCTCCACCACAATTGTGAGAATCTCACGCCGATCCGAACTCACGCGTCTCTCTCCTAATTACGAAGAGGAACGGAATCCTTTCGGCCTAGAATAATGAGGAGTCCATTAGGGTTCGCTTTGCCGGTGTGGGAGGCTGAGCGTGAAAAGTAAATGGTGCTGAGGGTGAAATAGAGAGTGAGAGATGGGCGAAAGAGAGATGAAAGGCTACCGGCGCCCCCCCACCCTCATCCGCCCCCCACTCGCGGATAAATTCCAGGCCGATCGACAGACCATTTACGACACCCGAGAGCACTCGCGCATGCGTTTGTTCTTGCCCGCAACAGCCGAGTTCAAAGGCGGACAAAAAAAGAGAACCATGAATAAATAAATAAAGAAATAAATAAAAGGGGAAATAAATAAAGAAATAATCGGGCATCATTAGAGATTTTTGAGGCGATGGGATCATGAAAGCAGGCCCTGATGGCGCGGGGTGTTGATTGTTCTTGGATCCAGCTGGTTAGCCATGCTCTTTCGCTTTCATTCAAAAGACAAAGAGCGAGAGAGTGAGAGCGAGAGAGAGCATGTGCGAGCCCGAGAGAGAGAGAGAGCAAAACATATTGCTCTACAAGGGCTGCTGTGTCTCTGCGCGCTCCGCAAAAGGAAAAAGATCTTCACCGTTGTCTATTACGAAGGGCTTTCTTATACTCGCATTTCCCCACGCGAGCCCCCTCAAGCCCCCCGTCCCATCCGCAGCGTGGGAGATGCAGAGTCCATTTCTTTCACAGATCACCGCGCACGCACGTGGAGACCGCGCTGGAAGACCCTGCTGCCAAGGCAACACATTTCTCACCTTTGATCATGATGTCAGTGCGGCGTAAGCTCAGAGTGAAAATACAAATAAATAAAACATCACGCACGTGTAGCTTTCACATCTATATTCCACTCAACACAAGTGTGTGCGCAGTATACACAGGTACATGTCTGAGCTTGGGAGTGGTAATAAAGCCACACGCGCCCAAAAAACAAATGCACGGACCAACAGCAGCGCTATGATCTCCAGCAGCCATTGTGGCGCTCTTTGTTTTGAAACACCAAGCAGCGCGCCTTTCATGTAGCCGCCGCGTAATGTGCGACTAATTAGAACGGCCAGCTTGAAAGCGGGAATGTGGCTGTCAAGGGGAGGGCAGGCAGAAGCTAATGATTTAATTCAATTTATTGATTGGGGAAATGTGGGGATTAAAATAAACTGATAAGGAGCAAGAAGCCAAACCGATTTATAATCTATTGTGACTGTGCGTCAGGTGGAGAGACAGCAATAATTAGAGCATTATGAAAACATGAATAAGCGCGGTGTCAGCTCTAATGGGGAAAAGAGAGGGCAAGAAACTAGGGAGACCATATCATTGAGGCGAATAAAACCGGGGAAGCTTTGGAGGTAAAGAAAGACCATTGGCTTCCAGAGAAGAGGAACTGCCAGATGCACTGATCATGACCTGTTTCACCTGCCTGTGGGTATGAACAGTAGTAAATAGTATAAATGTGTCCATGAAAAAAAAAATTAATACATAAATGAATAAATAAAAAGTCAAGTAAAAATATGTATTTATTTCACAATATTTCCTTTTTTAAATATCTTGAATTATTATCAGGAAAAAATACCATTGCATTTTTTTGGAGTTATATTATGCTATATACTTGCCTCGACAATAAAGGTAAACTGGTACTGCTGTGATATTTTTTACTTATATCACATTTGCAAATCTCACAATGCATGTGAGAGCTTAATTAATAAAAAGTTTCAAAAAACAGTTATTTAATCTAATCTAAATTTGCCCAGTCATAAAAAAAGATAAAATGGCGCCAATCCTTTTTTAGTTTGTTTGGATAGGATGCAGCGATTATTTATTCCCAATAATAGCAAGAAAAAGGTAAATAGGGTCAATTTTTCTATCTTATCAACTTTAAATGAGAAAACTATGCAAAGTGCACAAACAGGCAGTTGTAAAAAATAATATGCCTTCAGGACATCCAGATATAATTTACATACTCTAGTTTATTTTTTGGAAAAGGAGGCAGATGAACAAAGTCAAAACCTTGGTGAAAAAAAAAAAAAAACACTTTGTGACCCAAATAAGAACAGCATGTCTGACTGTGTACATGCCCTTTGCTGCTTGCTGTAGCATTTTCGGACACAGCGCCGGACACGTTGACAGCGAGAGCTCGCAGGGCCCCAGGAGGTTGTCCCACCACCGTGAGAGGGAACGTTTCTGTCGGCCAGCTACATCCAGCGCTCTGTGGGAACGGTGGAGAATGAAGCTCAGCGTGGTTTCCGGTCCCTTCTGAGGGCATGCTGCCCAGTAAACCACCTTCCCTGCCTGACAAAACCCTTTAAAGCTTATCACCCTGAAAAAAAGCACGGAAAAATGCTTTTGCAGTCCGTGTTCCTTTTTTGTTTTTTGAAACCGTCTTTCATTTGCTGGGGATTTTTACAAGGCTTTAACCTGTATTATGTTCTCAGAGTTTCATTCGGGCAAAAGGCGTTGGGGAACGGCGACGCTGGTCTCTGTTCGTCGTTTTAATTCTCGTCACAATGAGTGTGCGTCACAACATTGGAGGACAGGCATATATGCAATGGCCAGCGTATGCCATACGGGAACCTGAAAGGCTCAGGAAGTAAAAAAAAAAGGAAAGATTATGTAGCAAGGACAAAAAGACAATGTGAAATAACACTGTCACAGCTTTGTGTCCTCTCAGCATGGCGCATTTCAGAGAAAATAGGAGACTTAAAATATCATGCGCTGCTATATAGTGCTGCTGCATAGTGCTTTCTATGAATAAAATCTGTTCTAGGTTTCTGCGAATATAATCTACCTTGTCTCTAAAAATGACATACAAGACATTATTAGAGAGCATTTAAGGCCCTTTCACATGATATGAAACCAAGTTCGCCAACGCATCAAACCCAATGGAGTGAAGTTATAGTAATCTAGTTGCATTACCAAAGACCAAACTATTGGTCCTATTTGCCAGTGACAATTTGAAATACAGGCAATAAACTTTGGACAATGTGTTTGAGTCATAGGATTTGTTTTCTTGCAATAAAAGTTCCAACTTTGTACTTAAGTTTAATTTCACCTCACTAACGCTGATTAAAGGCAGTGATAAGCACCAAACCGATAAAAAACTAGCAGCGACAAAGAGGTGGTCGTCACTTTCTTTATTTTAAACTGCCATATCGTTATGATAATAAAAGGAATGACCAAGATGAATACGTATATCACTTTTGACGTTATCCTTATAGCATTTGCTCGCTTTTATCACTAGTTTCATGCACTGGTCAACTGAGCTGAACAGCCATTCTGAGTGTTCTTAACATGCTCAGTTGGTTTGGTGTGTCAGGGCCTTTAGAGCACAAAGCAGCAAAAAATAACACTTTCTTGTACCCAGTAACCTCATAAAGCGTCATCTATCGCTATCTGCAATGTCGTTCATGTGGAGGTCAAAGCAGAGCATGTCTGAATGTTGAGGCCCTGACATGAGTCCTAGACATTTGACATCTGTCCATCGGCTTGCATTGCCAGGGTCTTTAGAGTACAAAGCAACAAAAAAATTACACATCAGACCGTCTTGAACCCAGTGACCTCATAAATTGCCCTTTTTTATCACTATCTGCAATGTCATACATGTGGAGGTCAAAGCAGAGCACACTCTGAACACTGAAGCTCTGATGTGAGTCATGTGAAAAGGCCTTTGTGGAATAAATATAATAAATAAATGTTGCTTTCTGCTCACACTAGGTGGGGGGTGTAAGAGGTGTGTAAAGAGGAGGAGGTGCTTTAGAGACTCCACAGCGGTTAACGCCTCCTGCTGAACTAGTGCTGAAGACTGCCAAAGATTCTCACACTTTCCTTTTTTATCTTCATATTTCTTTCACCTACTGAGAATCCAATAGCTCAAAAGAGCCTTTATATTCAAACTATGCTATGACCTTAGGAATATACAATACCTACATGTTGTCAAATGTAGTAACAATTTTTAAAGACCAATTCTCAATTAACTAGTTTCTTATTAGCATTCGCATTACTAGCATGCTAGTACAGTACTTATAAAGCACACGTTAATGCCTTATTCTGCATGACCAAATATCTAAACATTATCTAAACTTAACTGTGTAGTAACTACATTACTATCTATAAATAAGCAGCAAATTATGAGGTTGTTTACACTTGTTCACATAACAATAAAACTTGCTAAAAGAAAAAACCAAATTATCCATATGTATTATACAGCAGAATGGTTGAATTTGCAGCAATATGCAAACACAATATTAAAAAAACAATTTAAAATTAAGTGCATTACAATGAAAGTAACTAACAAGTAAACTGATAAATAAAAAAACAGGCCTGGATTGCTCTCTTGAAATACATCTGAAACTTGCTCTAAGCAATAAAAAATGAGATGCTGAAGAAAAACTTTCTTTGCGTATCAATGGCCGAAGGCCGCTTCTATTATCTACACTCGCGTCTCCCTCTCTTTCTCTTGCTCACACTCCGTCTCATTTCCTTTCCTTTGCTCCTGTGCTCCTCTTCCGAATCTCATTTGTATTGTTTTCTCAGGTTTAATCCTAGAGGCTCCAGGACACATGCTGCTTCTCCTAAATGGCAGCAATCAATTTTGATTACCGGCCACGGTTACTTTGAGAAGAGCCCATCAAAGTTTTATTAAGAAGACGGGCGATAATTACAGCCTTGCACGGACCAAAAACCTGGAGTCTGAGCCTTGCTAATGATTGGAAGCTGAGAGATAAAATGACGGTTCAGAAGACCTTAATCCAAACTCTGAGAGGCCCAAGCACACAATTACTTTAACCGTTACTTGATGAGGACAGTCCCTCAGGCGACTGACGTCTCTCCCGTTCACTCCCCTTGACTGGAACGCTCTTTAACCACGGTGTCGTTTATGTGGAAGGAGATGAAAATGACTCGGTCTGGCACCTTGGAGAAGCTTATCATTATTTCAGAGAAAAGCGATGAAATAAGAGGGACAGACCTTTCCTGGGACCGTTTGTGGAGACAGGCGCCATGTCCAGTGACTCCACCTGATATGTGCAATACTGGACTCAGAATGAACTCGAAAGCACTTTGGGAGTACTTAAAAATGCTTCCTCTTGCAACTTTGGAGCAAAGAAAATGCCATCATCAAAGTGCTTTTCTGCATATGACATGGGACTGGTCGGTGCAATATTTCATAGAGGGGTGGGAGAGATGAAACCCTTTAGAAAGACTCCGCTATAATTACACAGTGCAGCTGTAGGGAAATATCAGAGCGGTCCTGAGTAAGACGGATCACACGAGAGCAAGGCAAATCGCTGAAAAAAACATGCCCTCACCAGCCAGCTGGGTCTCTCTATCGACTGCCCTCAAAAGTGCATCGGATTACTCTGATGCATTAACACTTCCACTCCACTGGGGACGAGTGGCATGTTTGTGTGTGCCGTGTGAATATCTGTACTCACGTCTGACGTCTTTGAAGTAGATGGTCTGTCTGTTGGGGTTGAGAAGCTGGATGACAGAGTCGTCATTGTTTTTGACTCGACAGCTTATGGTGGCTGTCTCTCCCTCAACTACTGAGACGTTGTCCGATATGAGATTCTGGCTTTGGACTGTGGAGAAGCAGAAGAGAGAAAGACAGATCAAGTAGGGAAATGAAAGATAGATAGGTCTATCTATAACTTCTGGATGACTATCTATCTATCTTCTACTATTTAACATCCATCCATCATCCATCCCCTAATAACATATGTTATCTATATATTGTCCATATGTTCACCCATTCATCCATCCATCCATCATCCATCCATCACTTATTTTCTAAATATCTGCCTGTCTATTAATCCACTTACCTTCTTCTACTTCTACTCTCTATGTATTGTCTGCCATCTAGGTATTGTACATATGGTCATCTATCCATCTATCTTATATACTAACACACGTTTTAAAACTATAATTAACAGTAGAAAACAACTGCATGAAATGAAAAAAAAGTAAATTGGTAAATTTCATTAGTGGTTTCAGACATTTATAAACTAAAGCAAAATAATATGAAATATCTGCATGAATTGGCTCATCTGATAAGCTGTAAGATAAAGGCACTGGGCACTAGTGGAGTCAGTGGTCAAAATTACGAAAAACTGGAAAAAATGGAACCACTGTCCATTTCCTCGAAGCAGAGATGCATCCTAGCATCATCTAAACCCACAATCTCACACTTACATGAGTGCACAATGAAGAACAGGTGGCAAAACACAGCTAGAGTGGGTGTGAATATCCAGCAGAGTGTGAAAGTGTTTTTTTTCCCCCTCTCTTTCCCGCATAGTGTGTGCTTCATGAGATTGCCTGTTTTCATGTTACACATGCTTGGTCCAAATCCCCTCTGTGGATGAGATCACCATGTGATAAGAGCAGCAACTGCCATACAAATGGAAGCTTCAGACCTTGACCACTTGACCTAACGTAAACATGTACACCAATAAATGGGACAGTTCAACCAAAAAATGAAAATTTTCATCATTTACAGTATTCACTTTTAAATTGCTCTCTAACATTCTATGACTTTCTTTCTTCTACGGAACACTTGATTTTTAATTTTTTATACATTTTTTGGGTGAACTGTCCCTTTAAGAGCCAGATAATTCACGGCTGAACTATATTTTTGCTCCCTGAGGAAAGAAAGAAAAAAAAACTAAAATAACACCCCACAGCTGTCTACCCTGCAGAGCTAAGAGGAAAACATGAATAGGCTAAAGCTGGAGCTAAATAAATATATTAATGTGAAATGTGACATGACTTTAAGACACTGTCAAGTGCTAATTTGCATGCCTCAGTTGTCAGGCACCTCTAAACAGCCCTGTCACTTAAAGCAGAAGGGAAGAAAGCAATCAGATCGTGTGATGGCGACAGATAAGGGGAGACAGTTTAACAAAACTGAATTCAATCAGCCTGCCAGAAGCACAAAGTCAAAACAGACCAAAACAAATGAACCTTGCACAGGAGCGACTTCCTTAAGACTCGTCAGAGAGGATGAGGTGCGGATTGAGAGGACTGGATTGGAAATGCAAATAGAACGGTTGTTTATCCCAGAGAGGGGTTAGCGATGAAGGTTAAGCGTGCTACAGCGGTTGTCCTGGAGACTGCGCTAAATACTGGCCACTCGGTGGTCGTTCAGCTGGTGGGTGGTAATCATGCTAAGTGACAGAAGATGCATCAAAAGGGTAAACACATACATGTGCGCACACTGCAGCCATGTTTGGAAAGCTCAAAAGGGAAAAGCAAAAAAAATAAACAGGCTAACTGTTAGTTAGAGCTAACTGAGGTTGGGAAGGCGAGTAGCGAGGAACAGAATTCTAAATTAAAACATTAACATATTCACTTGATAACATTAAATGTGCTCTTTTATATACTACTCTACTGACTATATTTCTTGTTTTTCCACTTAGTTCATATCCAAGCCTCTCATCCCTTCACTGAAAATCCTGTAACTCTAATCTTGGCTGAGCACTGCAATATTTTGAACTTTAATATTGCTCAAAAAGTCATTAAAATGTAGAGTGTATGTGATAACTCAACTTACATGTAATTAGCTAGTTTGCTGTTTACTTTGCTCAACTCTGGGGTGATGAGCTGGATGCCATTTTGTTTGTGTGGGATGTGAGGGCTGATTCTAATCATCGCTAGACCCCCTGAGACACCTCGCATCTCCTTTACTTACAAAAAGTTTTGTGGAAACTTTGGCAACAAATCTTGGTGAGATATCATTTAACTATTCATGCGCTGGAAAGCAGATGTTTACCCTACAGCAGGGAAAATCATGAGGCCCATATCAAAAAATGCTACAGGAACAGACATAAACCACTAGGGTATGCCAATGAGTCAAACTCAATGAAAAAAAGGGTAAACATGTTAATTGCATTCTGGCATGCTCTCTGTTGAATTTACATCCCAAAAATGTCTATTAGAGTTATTACATTGTAAGTTTAACATTTGTATCCACAGAACTTTTTTTTTACTTGAAAATGAAATTAAAATATTGCTAAATATTTAAAGCTTTAAATTGTATTATATATATATATATATATATATATATATATATATATATATATATATATATATATATATATATATATATATATATATATACATACACACACACATATATATATATATATTTGCATTATAAAAGAATCACAAAAATGCAGATATGTTTTACAAGCTTTATTTTTTATTAACATTTAAAACTTTAAAATTATATTATATTATCAAATTATTAAAATGTCATAATAGAATGCAAATGTGTTGTTTTTCTATCTTAAGTTTAAATAAAAAAGTTAAATCATCCAACTGAAAATTTTCTTTGATGCAATGACTTTTTAAAATGATTCAGTTTAGAAATATTTAAAACATGAAATTGTATTATTAAAAATGTGACAGGATTTTTTTTTCCTTTTTCATTTTGAAAAAAAAAAACAATATACAAACTATAACAAAAACCCAAGCATATGTTAATATTCTAGGTCCCAGCTATATTAACTGTTAAGTAAATCTTATGTAGGGATCATACTGTATTAATAAAAAGATTAAACTTGTTTAGGCCCCAAATTATTATTGATCATTGACGTGCAGATTGGTTTAATTAAGGTAATTGTTTGTGTCACTGGAGCTAGAACAAGTGAGCGAATGATGAATTCCTATTTAAATTAAGATTTCATTAGCCCTAATGCTCAAGCAAAGACCATCAAAAAAGGGCTCCTAAAAAAATTAGCTTTCCGTGCATGCATCAACAACAAACAAGGCATCGCAAAAATGGCAAAGAAATTTGTGTGCTGTGCATTTGCATAACTTGTTCAAACAGATCTGTGACATTATCTCTGTATTTAATTACCGACATTCAAAATAAGTAGCACAGAACATTGATCATTTTGGTCTAGATTAAAGCTGTCAGAGGACGATACTCCGCTCTCAGTGAGGCAGACAAGCCATTTATATCACTACAGGCCCAGCACCACCCCAGCGCCCCTCATACATCAACCCAGAGGAACACCCAGAGCGTGCGTGTGTGTGTGCGTGTGTGTGTGTGTGTGAGCGTGTGACACGGAACAGGCTAATGCAGGAGTGCACTGCCGTGCTGTAAAGGTCAAAGCACTCTACTGTCCGCCTCAATAGCTCATCCTGCCTGCTGCACTTTTTTAAACAGCATGTGCGAGTGAGGAAAACCGAGGCTTTGAATTAGATCTGAATGGCGATGATTGTAAAAGAGTGAGATCCACGTACACCTGTGAGCCAGACTCAGTGAGAGGATATGTGATACCCATCACTATTCTAAGCCGCAAAGGTCAGCGTTCGTGCTCGAATATTACAGTCTGGCTAATAGAGGAGAACTCCATGGTTACGGTACTATGTGTTCAGAGAGTGCTGAACTTTCAGAGCAGGATTTTCATTTGTGTGAACTTTCTTTTGAATGATTGCACATGGGAAAGAAAAATCACAAATGAGATCTCTGTAATGTCGGTTGAGATCGAATGGAGATCAAATGGAGACTTTTGCTTAATAAGATTCACACAGGTAATATCACATGTTCCCTAATGGGCTTTCAGAAGATAACTCAATAATGTCTAAAATTGTGCTCAGGTTTGACAATCAAGTCAAAAATGTTCTTCTTTCAGACAAATACACTTGGAGTTCCATAAAAAAACGTCCTAGCTTTTCCAAGCTTTATAACTGCAGAGAATGGGGTCTTTTTGAAGCCCAAAAAGTTAATCCATCTATCATAAAAAGTACTCCACATGGCTTTGAGAGTTAATAAAAAAACTAATCAAAACACACACACACAAAAAGAAGAAGAAGAAAACAGAAAAAAATACTTCGGTATCATACGATCCTTCTGAAAGCAGTTTAATATGCTGATTTGATAATACTATTTTTTATTTTATTTGTAGATTTTTTTTTTATTAACAGAAGGTTCAAAAGAATAGTAAAAATATGAAATAAAAGGGTATTACTTTAGTATAGGGACAAATTCTCACTACTGAGTGCTTATTAGCATGCCTATTATTAACATATTGGCTGTTTATTAATACTTACAAAGCATATATTCTGCATGACCAACATTCTTAATCCTACCCTACTTAACAACTATCTAACTATTAACAAGCAGCGAATTAAGAGTTTATTGATGCAAAATAAAATAAAAGTACATCTTGAAATAAAATGTTATCAATACAAGTATGTAACTTTTTAACAGTAGTGTGCACTTTAAGTTCAGCATGCTTACTTAGCATGTAATGTTAAAGAACTAACCCAAACCCAAAAATAAAAATTCTGCTCAACACACAAACCTATCATATAATTTCAGACTTTGTATGTAACACTTTTCTGTTACATTTATAGTGCTTTTACAACTATCCCATTTATTTTAATTATAAGTAAAAGAGCAGTCAGGATATACTTAAAAAAGGAGAAACAACGGTAATGATGATAATGAAAATTTTTGGTTGAACTATCCGTCTAATACTTACATTTTATCTAAATTAGATGTTAATGTCCCAATTTAGACTGGGTACATTCTAATAAGAAAATAAGTTCTGCATATTGGCAGGTCATTAACGCTGGTTTATTTTAGGCCCACAGGCTGTGTCTGATATCATTGGTTTAAAATCGTTTTAAGAACATATGTCTTCTGATTACGTCACTGTACCCTTCCATCTGCGAAGGGAGACCTCAGACACACGTGCCAACATCCCCTTTTAAACTCAGTCACCCTTGTTAAAAAGATCAACATATGCTGTTTTGGATGATGCTGTCCCCATCAGGCCTCTTGACTAGCTAAACCAGGCCCAAACCAAGACTGAAAATCCTAAAATGCTACAGTAATGCCTAGTCCACACGAAAGTCACTTCCACGCTATATGTACAGAATTCAACGGCAAACCTTGTGAAACATGGTCAAATTTACTAAAAGAGAATGCATAAAGCTTAACTGGAATAAGCTAAGCCTTTAGGAATGCCACTCTGCAGATGCTTTTGTGATATTTCTGCTAAATCCTTCACAGACATCATTATGTTAATTCAATTAAGCTACGTTTTGTTTTATTGAATGATTAACCCACAAAAAATAACAAAACAAAAAAAAAACAAAAGTTTGTAAATGCTGATCATGTTATTTAATAATGTCAGATTAAAAAAAAAAAAATATATATATATATATATATATATATATATATATATATATATATATATATATATATAAAACTGATGCCAAAGTCATTATTATATAAAAACAAATAATACCATTCGAGTGTGGCGGTGATATCATCCTAAAAGCATTAATTTAATGCAAATATTATAGTTGTATGAGTTCAACTGATGGACCCGTGAGAGTTTCCCGGCTTTGGTGTGTTTAATTACAAAAAAATATCAGCTTATTTAACAAGCGGGGTTTGAAACGGCACATGTAAAGCAAACTTCTACTGCCGTTTCTTTAGAACAAATCGGAGCGAGTTCCCTCAAAGGCGCAGCAAGCCCCTCAGCCACAAAGACCCCCTTCCCCTCTCCTCATATGCTGAGCAGCCGTGAAGCGTTCACACAAACGTATGGATAAGTAAATTGTGATGATACTAGTGCTAATGAAGGGTAAAATGCTGGTTGGATGGGAGCAGCAGCGGAATGTGGCGTGTGGGAAGGGATGGATGGCAGCCTGATGATTAATGCGTCAGAGAGCCGACGGGGGCCGGGCGCAGCACCAGAGGCCTTGCCACCCCTGCTCGCTCATTTGGAAATCTCTCTCAGCAGAGGGAGAGGAAGAAAGGACTTCTGCCGCTGTGACTGAGTCTCGACGGCAATGGATAAACAAATACCCCTTTTTCCAGCAAAATGCTGCTGGTAAAAAGTCTCTCAGAGCCGATTACATAACTGACTGCTGGAACGTAAGCTGTTCTCAAAAAAAAACAAAAAACAGAGCACATCAGTTTTAACATCTAAAGTAACTTTAGTGTCTTTATCTGACAAGCCAGTATTGATGCAACTATAAAAAGTCAAAACTAAATTATTTTATCCTTCAATGTTTACTTAAATATCACTAGATTATTTTGGTATTATATATATATATATATATATATATATATATATATATATATATATATATATATATATATATATATATATATACAATACCTAAATTATGTGAACACCTTTACTCACATACTTAGAAAGAGAAGAAAAAAAAAGAAGTAGAAAAAATATATATAATGGGAATGATCTGGTTTTGTGGCAGTCTATTCAGATTAAGATGTTTCCTAGAAACTTTACTCGAGACAGATATTATTCCACTCTGTTGGTGGAAAAAGACCAAATAAACAAAAGGCCAGAGAGGAAGAGATGAAAAGAGGGACAAAAACCAAAAGAGAGCAGGTAAGACAAACACAGCAGAAGAGCAGAGACCTGCCTTGCCCTCTCTCTCTCTCTCTCTTCCTTTCCCAGCATTCCTCCTCTCAGCACGACGGTGCACCGTGAGGACCTCCAGCACCTGTCCCTCACTCTGAAATCAGTGAGCTGTGCCGGAGTCACACGGCCTCTCTTCACCATCCATCTAAATACGACATCCTTGAGATTGTGCGGCCAGTTCGGTGTGTATTTTGCATTGTCTCCGAGCGAGCGTCCTGATCTAGGCAACGTCTGTGCACACAAGGATAAGAATCCCCGTGCAGGCGGAAGGAGATTAACTGCCCTCTGCCTCTCACATCTTCCTCTATCGATCGCCACAGATAAAAAAAAAATAAAAAAATCCTCACACGTATTCACTAAGATGACATCACAGTCAAAGAGGCAGAACAAGGAGTCCTTGTGGCAAAGCCATGTCCTTGAGGTCAGAGGCAGTGCAGAGACAGACAGAAAGTGAGAGATGATGAGCTGAGCTTTACTTTCCTCTAGCAGCTAACATTAAAGTCAAATAAAGTGAACAATTGTCACTTTACGTTCACTTTACGTTCTTTGAGGATCTCTTCTAGCATAGTCATAAAAGATAACAAGCCTTTGATACAGATATATAATTTAACCACTGAAGAAACTGAGAAACACACTAAAAATACTGATGACTCATCCAGCACTGCACAGATTGTTGGCCAATCAAACGCTCTACATAAAAACAACGTCCCTCCTCTTAAATTATAAACACCTGAAACGCAAATGCTCATGGCCGTTTTCTCTTTTTTCATATTGAATTAAGGCAATATATTTTATTTATTTCTTTGTGAACAAAGTATTGTCATAGCTTCACAAAACGAAGGTTGAACCGCTGATTCATTCGCTGTTCTTGCATTGTCCTCAGCTTCTTTCAGGGCCTGAAGTTAGACTGTTGTTAGCAATTAATGACAGAATTTTCATTTTTGGGTCAAATATCTCTTTATGTGAACACTACATGGCAAAAAGTTACGGTAGCTTAAAAATAAAAAAAATTGAATAAATTCACATATTAACAAATACACAATATCAGCTAATATGCAGTCATGACAGAGACCAAAAAATAAATGATCTAACACTGTCCGATAACTTCTATGGAACTGATATTGTGCATTTCCACATTTAATGGGCCTTTAAACAGAACAAAAAACACTTTTCAGTTGTCACAGTAAGATGAACACACACACACACACACACACAAAAAGAGAAATCATTCTTCCATTATGGTTTTGTGGATTTGTGTTGCCTTTTGCTAATGTGTTTAGCTAGCACAGATCTTCTGGATCACTTTACAGTAATTTCACAAGAGCCAGCTAACACAATAATAGGAGCATCATCAGCACGGCCCCCTTTCAGTATTAATGGCGAGTGTATGTCTTTGGCAAGAGAGCGTTCTGTTTACAAGCAGAGTTGGAGGAGAAAGAGGGCGAGAGTGTGTGTGTGTGTGTGTGTGTGAGAGAGAGAGAGAGAGAGAGAGAGAGAGAGAGAGAGAATGCGGCATAAACCAAGCAGAAGGCCATGAAGGACTGGGGTCCTTAACAAGGACTGGGATTCATCCAATCCCTCTTGGGAGTGCCTTCTTCAGCTCACTTCTAATTTATACCCATACAAATAACTTGGCTTCGATTAATAACTGAAACGCAAGACAAAAAAAAAAAAAAAAATACAGTGCCTTTGCCAAGTGCAGTGCGTGTGTGTGTCTGAAAGAGAGAGCATTTCTCCTGTGCCTCAGCATGTTTGGGCTGATAGACTGTGGAGGAGAAGGGCATTAATCGTAAAGGCCTGCTGGAGTGTGGGCTAAAGTTGCTGGCCGTAATACTGTCTGTCTGAATCATCGCCCCCCTTCAGGTCTTGAGCGGGGCGGGTGTCTAGTTTTCCCTTCTAATGTGGCCTGACACTCAAAAAGAAGTACCATTCCTCCCTCTGTGCTGATGAGAGTACATTAAGACAGGGACGATTTAGTAGGGGATAAATAAGGGTGTTTGTGAATGTCTTTTATGGCTTTAGATTAAGCAAACTCCAATATAAAAACTCTTGCTAACACAATAGCCAATAATTATGTTTTATTTATTTTTTATACTAAGGCTGATATTATAAATTAACAGCGGTCATACTACAGTTCCAATTAAAAATTATTCATGCTTAAAAGAGGCAGAATAATTAAAAAAGAGAGGGGAAAAAAATACATAAATAATAACCTCTGATAACTGCTACAGTATTGGCCTTGCACAATTTAATCCTTATATATTTTTTATTTGTACAGCAGTATTTATTATACATTTTGTTTCACTTTATTTTAAGGTGTCCTTGTTACACGTTATATGTACTTACTAGTGTAACAACAATTAATTAAGCATAAATACAAGTAAGTTAAGGTAATCCTAAACCTAACCATACAGTAAGTACATGTAGTTAATTCATATTAAAAAGTAAAATAAAAGTGATGATACATAACATGAGAAAGAAATCGGATTTCAGTCATTTATACTCCCTCTTTTAACATACCTTTGAATGTTTATTCATCTTTATTTTGTGCTGAAAATTCTACTGAGCCAGAGGAGATGATAAGTTCATCATAAGTTCATCAGGTTTTTTTTTACCCAGTCCTAGCATACATAATTACAAAATGCTCTGCATAATTTAACTATATTTAACATGTAATTAAACCTATATGTGTATGTGATTCAAAACATTGTTCTTGAAGTTTTATTCAAGTAATTAAAAAGTGAGTCATGAGAAATTCATGAATGAATTACAGTTTGCATTATATCTATTTCTAACCTCCAATCGACACAAATGAAAAGGTTAGAAGTACAAGCAAGTACTTAAAAAAGAAAAGGAAATCAGTCTTCTTGCAATGGATGAAATAGACTTTGCAAACATGAAACCACTTTATCACTATGAGCTTTTATAGTGCTTTTGTGTGCGACCTCTCTATACTAAACATACCATTAGGAATATAATGTCCTTTATACAGTATAAAAGAAAAATCAAAAATATTCTTGTATCTTGAACCCATGCTTGTCTCCAATGAGCCTTAGCAAAAAAAATGGCAAGAAATAAAATGAGGAAGACCTGAGAGGCGCTGGCAAGACATTGATAAAGTGGAGAGTTTGAGTACGGTTTACTAAATGACTTATTTTACCGCCCTCCTTCAAAACACATTCCCCACATTTGAAGAGGAAATGATTGCATATCTGGAGTAAATGTGCTCTGTGAAAATGGAGAAATTCAACTAGATGAAACACCGAAGAGAATGAGGTGTAATTTTTGTCCTGAAAGGTGAGAGACAGATGATGTTAGAAGGGACGAGGAAGATGGAGTGCTGGAGAGATACAGCACCTGTACCGGTGAAGGTTGAGAGAGAAGAAGTCAGTGAGTCAGAGGCAGAAGAAAGGCGGGATGGGTTCGCTTATGACCAGCACTGCTAGCTGTAAAGTACAAGCTATTTGGAAAATGGGAATGGGAATAAAGAAGAAGAAGAAGAAGAAGAAGAAGAAAAAAAAACGAACACATGAAAACAAGAGGTAAAAAGGAAGCCATACCTGGGAACTGAGCAGCTCCTGTGTAAAAGGGGAGAGGAAAAGAGAAAATAATTAGGAGGAAGCCATTCACCAATAAACAACCCTCAGTGTCATGCAGTCAGAGGAAAAAAAATAGCATGTTTAAAAAAGCCAAGCATTATCCTGCAAAAACACAGTCAAACAGTTTAAAAAATAAAGAAATTAAACTTTTATTTTTAAAATATAATATAATGCAATATACAACAGTTTGTTCTGAACCTTGAATCTGATTGGCTGAAAGATTTTTCCAATCGTGAAATATTCACCTATTACCACAGGAAGCGTTTCATGCTTTGTATCACACTGCTTCCAGTAATTCTCACAGCCAGAGTCATGTCATCTACCACTTAGAATAATAGCATTGTCGCAACTAGTAGTTCTGAGGGTTTTTAGGCGAGAATGTAGTTGTTTAGGTTTCACATATGCTAAAATAAAGATTGTCTATTTAAAAATGCATTTGAACGTTTTCAGAGATGTGAATGTGCCGAGAGCAGCCTCACCTCGGCCAGTTCTTTGGGAATTTGCCATTGGCTCTGATGTCTCTGCAGTGGTTAAACATGAGCTATAAATCTAACGGGCAATCTTTGGTCTCATTAATCTATTTATTACTTGTTCCAGAGTGAACAGGTTTGGCTGAGGGCAAAGTCATATGCATGACTTTACATTTTCTATAACTTTAATATATCAGAGCTCTACCACTGAATTTGACTGAATTGGTTAGCAACTGTCATATATGTTTGGCTTTATTGCGATCGGACAGATCAGACATGACAGGAAGCAAAGTGGAAGAAAAAGGTGAACCCGAAAAAACACCCTTGAGGTTTCGAAAACAGGACGCTTGCAGAGGAACGGCGCTGTACGTTGGTGGGCTGCCCGCAAAGCTATCGGACCTGACGCCTGTTGTATATTAAGTATGAATAGCTCCGTTGGTCCACCAAAAGATGGCGACAGGTGACTTATTTATGAGTGAGTCAGCAGTAAAGACTACAACATTTAAAGAGACTGAAAAAGGGATGCAAACAAGAACATTATTTTCAACTAAACCTTAAGACGCAGCAAACAAATGCACTAATCAGTGCTATCAGCGGAAATAACCAACAACCAACAGATGAAAGGGTAGTATGACAAAGATATCGCTTTCTTCAGTTGCCATTCAAACTAATGTTTTATTGTGAATATGAGATTGAGCCGAAGAATAAATGCTGTTATCAGATGCAGGCAATTACACTCACTCAGCCCATGTCATATAATTCTAAAATAAAATGAAATAATAAAATTGTGTATTATTGAACAGCTATTAGAGCAGCACAATGCTCATGAATATAAAAATAAGGAAAAAATGGAGGGAGGAATTCATCATCAGGTCCCAGTCGAAACACTAACTCGTTCAATGCTTTCTCTTGATGCGGCGTGCTGTGAAACTTCCTTAATTGCAACATGTCAACAGCACCTGGTCTTGAGCTCATCTGTCTGCTGCTACGGCCCCAAATCAGAAGCTTAGTTAATGCACCGCCTCTAGTACCCGCATAACAGTTTTAAAAAGCACTTAGAGCCAACATGGCTTTATGAAACTGTGCAATGAGTCAGAGTCTGATTAGAAAAACAATTTTCTTATTAGCATTTTCACCAAAATTTCATCTTAGCTAATGTGCTAATTAGCATTCCTCTTCTGGGACTCAACGCAAAGCCATTGAAGATGGATATTTGTGCCTCAGCTTTGCTCAGAGCGTCTGCATGTCAATTGAATTTAAACAACATTAGAGAAAGTACACAGAAATCCATGCAAATATCCATGGGTGACCACGGCATAAATCATCGCTCAGTACCAAACAAAACTCTTCAAACCCAGCCGTTTGCAACAAGACCCTTGAGGCAAGATCTAAATATACCTCACAAAGCTTTGCAAAGGCCTATGAAACAGCCAGGATTCCTGCATCAACGCAATGTTGGCTATGGTTGGAAACTGGCCTGGTCTAAGCCGCAGGTCTTTTTTTAGAGCAGTGTAGATCGGCAGAGACTCTGTTCTGTGAGAGAATACAGTATTCCTGCTTTAAGATTTGTCGCATGATTTGGTTGAGAGTCACAGGGGACCAGGGCCACCCTCGAATTTAGACCCCTGGAGCACAGGCCACACGAATTGGGTTATCCATGTTAAGTAAATGTCAGTCGTCAGAATAACTCTGCATTGGCTTTTCAGCCCTAGGCTTTGCTGGGCCCCTGACCGGAGAGCTAAGGGACCGCCCAGTCCGTGTCACACTCACTCCCCTTCTCTTCAGGTGAGGTTAGAATCTCTGACCAGTGCAATGCATTAAACATGAGTTCTCCCACTTGAGAGACGCTCCCTACTAGAAAATGATAGGGACATTAACTTTGGGGTCAGCATGCATGAGCTGCATTAATGAACCCTTGTGTGCGCACCAACCTGAGACAAGGAGAGCTAGTCAAAAGCAAGGAATGTTTAAAAAAATATGCTGTCGTAATTGGGAATGTATTGAAGATACAAATAACGAATTAACAAATAACTAATTAATCACACAATTTTTAAATACAACAAAAAATGAATCCTGTGTTAATGCTGTAATTTTGACAGGACTATATATGTCCTTACACTTACAGCTCACTTCTGGCCAGTTGCCTTAAACGGGTTTACACAATATCATCATCCTCATCAAACCTAGAAACCTGCTGCTCGTGATGTATTAAATTAAACATGATAAGTGGACTCATTAAAGCACAATTATCAGTGATCTGCAAATGCGAACATGAGAAAAGCTTTTTCCAGCTAAAAATGTCACTGGACAAAATCTGTCGGATTCATGGACTTCAAAGTCAGCGACAAAGTGCAAGTGTTTCTAAGGATCAAGTCTTTGTCCTATCAGGCTGCTTTAGTCAGAGAGGATTGAAGCATGTGTGTACCTGAGCCATAATAGGGAGGGATTTATTGTCTGTCTGCCGGGCGGTGATTAGACACCGCTGCTGCCACTCTGATAAGCCTCGCTGATGGGAATAGACACTCCAGTGTCCTAAAACCACCTTGGAGGAGCCAGAGAGAGAGGTCACATCTGGCGGATCCCACCATCCTCCTCTGACTTTGAAGTGACTTTTGAGGTTTTCTTAAACTTTGGGGAGACTTACCATTTCTTCTTCAGAGGAGGAGTGAGGCTCATTAAGCAAAAAAAAAGGAATTATAGCTCCGATATTTTAGAATTCGAGATCCAGCAGGTCTGTTTTCACAGATTAATTTCCTTCTGCTTTGGGGAATCCAGCATTGCTTTCTGACATTACACAGAACATTCATGAGAAGATTCAATGTGGGCAGCCAGAAATGTGTGCCAGATAACCTGCCATGAACAGTTTGATATTTTCGAAAATTCTTTAAAAACTACCCTGCTGAATTTCCATGCTGGTCAGAACTGCCATGGTGCAACTAAAGGATGAGCAAAACCACATTTTCAAACTTGACATCTAAAACACAGCACATTTATAATTAAAAATATAAGGGTTTATTTTTTTTGCAAAAACAGAGAACTTTTTTTTTTTTTTTTTTTGTACTTTTCAAAAATCATGTTTTTATTATGTTTTATTTAATAATAACAAATGTAAAAAAATTGAATGTATTAATTTATTTTATATATTATATACCAAAAACAACAATAACAAAAAACTATTCACAAACAAAATTAATATACTGTTTTAGTGGCAGTACTATATATTAACTCCAACACACAAATAAATATTAGTTTGAATATAAAATATATGTCCATAATATTCAATATTTCAATACATCTTTCTAGAGAAACGTCTTTCAAAAGCATAAACTTTTGAAGGATGGTGAAAAAAAATAATGGGTTGTTTGGCAACTAGTTCATCCTAATGAATGGTAAATTAGGATATGTCTTTCAGGAGTTGACATGTCATCGGGCCATGGATGTTTAGGCATTCAGGGCACTGATGGAGTACTGTGAGCAGATGTACATACTCACAAACATGCAGCTTCCAGCCTGACCTGCTGAGCCTTCATGTAATTAAAAGGTTAGGAGAGCAGAGTCATATTTTCATCTCAAAAGGGATTTGATGGAAAGGGCAGGGTTGTGTGGCCTAGCACGATCCACACAACACACAGATTGACCTTCACATCCATGCCTTTCTGAACAGCATGCCAAAGAGACCAATTGAACACCTCTACGCAACACACCAGGAGGCCACAAGGATCGTGATGCTCTCTCTCTCTCTTTTTTTTAAAAGACAATCAGAATCTGATTAGAAATCCTTGAAAAGAGGTGACATTTACATTCGTCACACTTTTGGCAAAGCTCAAACTAAAGGCAAGTCAAAAAGACAGAACAGAAAAGAAGAAGGAGGACAATGATAAGACCTGAATACCAACAATGCCGCTATTAGATGTTCAAAAGCGGATCTGAATGTTACAGGCAGTCGGTGAAAATAGCTTCAGACGAAAGCCATCAGGAGTTTGGGGACAGAACGGGGGCGAGACAGAGAACTGATACAGCAAAGGGACAGTTGGGGTGGACACAGACGAGACCTAGAGACCAGAAAGGGAATGCTACCATTAATTTTGAATGAGAGGCACAGATCTCCAGTAATTGCTATCTGATAGAACACCCAGCAACTCTTCAATCTCGGGGCATATCTCTGTGGGATCACCTGAGGTAAAGTGACCCCTCATAACTTAGAAGTCACTCCATTTACGAAGGACCCAATGAAATCACAACAAGAACCTCTGAGGTCATCTATATGCTAGTGTACTCAAACAGCCTTTCTCCTTCAGGAAAACAGACCAAAATGTATTGACGACTCATAAAGAATGGCACAAATATTCCCCCCAACCAAATAAACAAATGTGAAGTAAGTAAAGCATATTGGCAATTCCTTTTTAAAGAGAGACAAGCTGTTTGAAATGTCCTGTTTTGATAGGAAATGTGTCAAAATAGTTGCCCACAAGATTGTATGACAGTAGAAAGCGAACTACTGCAAATATGAATGGTGAATGGACTCTTCCGAAACTAATTAGCTAATGAGAATCGAGCAAAAGCAGTGAGCAGTGTTACTTCCTGCTGTTCGCAAATCACCAAATTTCTGATGGGAATGTCAGTCACGTAATTTGAAAAAGAGTCCTTCAACCAAAACAAAAACAAATAAATAATTAAATCATGAAAAGCACCATTTCGTACAAAATCAGAACTGCACTCTGAATGCCTGACCCACTAGAGGCCGCGGAAAACATTTTTGGCTGTTATTAGTGAAAGGAAAGGTCGGTGTTCTGGAAAGAAAAGGTTATAATCACAACACACACTAAAATGAAAAACAAACATTTTAAATGTTGGCTTCTCCAAAAACAGACAAGGACAAGGTAATTTTTGGGTTTCTGTAGCCTACACTCTTTTGTGAGAAATAAGAAACACATTTTAGGGGTTGCCACAGTGTGATAGAAATTTGCTGCTAACATGCTTTCTGGATGTGAGAGAAATAGGGTTTTTAAAGGTTTCCAAGTCTCTAAAAATGGCCTCAAACTTTGCCACTTACTCAAAATGTAGTGCTTTCTGGTTTAAGACAGTACAACTTCTCCAGTGTGAGCAAGAGAAATAGTCTGACTGCCTTCACATTATATACTGTGTAGCCTATATGCAGTTACATTAAAAAAAATTGTCATGTTACTCAACCCCATGTAGTACCAAATCTGTATGAAATTATATATATATATATATATATATATATATATATATATATATATATATTTTTTTTTTTTTTTTTTTTTTTTTTGAAGAGCATCACAAACAATTAAACAAAAAAGCAAAGCAAATTTTTTTCTGTGTTTCACAGAAAAAAAAAAATTGTCACTTTTTTTTTCAAAAACACATCACTTTATTGTGTAAATGATAAGATAGGTAGGTGGAGCTTCCTTTAAACAAATTACACAACTGACTAAACGTCCTGTTGCTTGTCATGGCTGGTTATATGACATAGAATTAAAGGGTTGAGATCAAAAGATGGGAAGCCTTGGTGAAAGGATGGATAGTTGATACAGAGATTAACACAGATAAAACATTCTCACGATATTCTGACGCTGTAGTGACTATGCTTGGTTGCTGAGAGACTACACACTGAATTCAGTCTGTCTCGCTTATTCCACGTTTGCCTTTGTTGGTTTCTCCCCCTCGCTCTCAGGTCTAGCTTTTTACTTAATTAAATCAGTCGAGCCCTCATATCAGATATTCTTTAACGGAATACTAAAGCATATCCATTCCCTAATGCCATTATAGCGAGCGGAGGGCAGGCAGATGCTTTAATCCCCTGGATCAGCCTACACAAAAGAAAGAGAGGCCGCCAGTCTGCCATTAGCCACATATTTGCTCCTGGGCTGGGAACACTAACCTGAAGCACGAATTCTGCACCTCTGACAGATATGACAGGCTCTCCCTGGGATCCTCACTAGACGAAAAACTCCCTTTTTCAGTAGTTGCGAAGGAATGACTGATGTTTTGACATGGCACAGTGGTGCCCCCATTTACCATGTTCTTTTCTTCTCCATACCGCATCGGTTGCGGAAAAAGGCGGCCAAAATGAAGTTGTCAGAGTAAACAGAACAAAACACCGATATCCGTCATGAAAAGAAAAGGACTGAAATGTATTTATTGTGGTAATGTAAAAGGTTCTGCTACAATCTTTAGCTACAACCTGTATATAACATGGCTTTTTAAATTTGTATAGAGAAGATGCTGCAGCTACTGCACTGTATGTAACATATTGGCACTTTTATATTGAAAGGATTGATCATAACTAACTAGTGAGATTATGTATCTACTGACACAGAAGTGCCCATATAAGACTTTGTAACTTTCAATAAACTAACTAGCTAACAAACTAACGAAACTAGTGAGGGTATGGGTTATAAAGCCAATTGACACAAAACTGCCCATATAACTGCGGTGAGGCTTTATATCTTTTGATTAACTAGCTAACTAGGGAGAATGTGAAAAGTGAGTTACAAGGTTTATTGAGCCAAAATCATCTACATTACAATGGTGGGGACTTTATAACTTTTGATAAACTAAATATGAAGATTATGAAAAGTGTGTTTTAAGGTGCCTATACTTTTTAACTTTCAGTAAATTAACCAGCTAAGTAACTATTGAGAGTTAGTTTAACTTCCAATAAGCTAACTAGCTGACTAACTATGGAGATTATGAAAAGTGTGTTTTAAGGTCTTTTTAAGGATGATTATCCATATTAATGTGGTGGAATTGTATAACTTTTGATAAACTAACTAGCTAACTAAAGAACTAAAAATGAGTCAAAAAAAATGTGCCCCATAAGTGCCCTTAGTGTAAGTATATTGTGCAGTAGTTGCCAATAATTTTGTGCCAATAATTTTGTGTGTCAGCATCTGTATGATAGAACACACTAACTTTCAGAAAGCTGTAGTGGGAAAGATAAAAGTATGCACATTGGTAGATGCCCTAGAAAGCGTAAGTGTGTTCCACTCTCACGGCCCATCTACGCGGTCAGGCACTTGGCTATATGGAATACCCTACTGAGCCTCAGGCCCATTACAGTTACTCCCGACAACCCCGGCATAATCCGCTCATTTGCGAGGTCATAGCGAATCATTATACAGTAGGGTTCCATTCCTCCGACATAAATACATGACCCCAGAGAACTGCTCGGCCCACTCTTCCCTGTCTCTCTTCCTCAATCACTGGCTTTCCTACCTCTCTCCCACTTTTTATATGAGTCTAGAAAAGCGTGTAATTAAATCTGCAGAGATTGCATGAGCAAGAACAAGCGATGCAGTCAGGCAGAATATGTGCATTCCTGTACAGTGGGATAAACAGAGGCATGATGAAAGACGGAAACGAAGTTTGCTCTGTATCTGACAAGGCAAAAGAGACATTCTCGCAGCTCCAAAGCACGCACAGAAGGGTTTTTTCCCACTGTGCCGCGTCAAAGGCCGGGTACACTCATTTTCTGCAGCAAGGGCGTTTTTACACATTCCCATGTTGCGTTTCTACTCATCTCAAGTCCTCAAATCCCCTGTAGAAAAATATAGCATGCCAAAAGTGCTGAAGTATTTGTACATATTCCGTAGTCTATGTCGTAAGATGCGCAAGGGAGGAATGAGCCGTGAACGAAGCGACTTGCTTCAGTGATTTGTAAACAAAGCAAGTATATGTTCATCGGTTTAATTGAAAAACAAAAAAAGATCATTAGGAAGGTTGCGCAGACATCCATTTCATCCCGGGAGTCAGTGATGCAGATGGGACGGCAGTGTGCTCTGCCTCTAAAATCGCCTTAGGTTCCCGTAGCACTTATATAAGTAGCTCAGAGCTCTGCAGGGAGTGCATACAGAGCATCGAAGAACGCAACGGCACCAAAGGCTGACAACGCATTGTTTTTAGAGTCCCATAAATAATTAACAACAATGCAAGCTATTTCCATAAAAATAGAGGATGCTCTGAATGCAGATCTTCTCCAGCCTTTGGCGCTACCTCAAACAAACCGTTGTTTTGGTATCACGGCACCTGTGATGACATATAGAACATTCCCTTCACTTTGATGCCTGTGGAGAAATGACAAAAATGTCCTCTGAATAAACTCCAGCGTGCATCTGTTACATTTCTATTCCTAAAACTGTCTGATGGGACGACACAAAATCCCTCCCTGAGGCTTTGAGCTATATTTTTCCTCATTCAGAGAAGGGTGAGAGAGAGAGAGGTAGGTTGTGTATTCTGGCTGGAAAAGGGGCAGCTGCTCCTTCAGGAGCCATCATTCATCATCCTCTCAGATGGTCTTCATCTCCTCCTGTTGCACTCGAGGCTAAAACACATTTACCTAAAAGGATTTCTGCAAGCTAAGGTGCTAAAGCCCAACTTCGTAGGGGTAGAAACCCAACAGCACACATCCGGATACTTGACCCAAACTTTCCACATGGTGCGATGAACTGCTGACGCAGTATTGCTGTCTAACGCATTTAGAGTGGGTGCCCGAACAACGGAAATTAATTGTCAGCTGTTGTTTTAAACCGCCCCAAGTTTTCAATTAATCTACTGACATTTAGCTACAAAAGAACTGATTAAGGAGAAAAGGTTACATTGGAGCTGAAGCTTTCCGATGGAATCGAGCTGGAATCACGTGATAGCTTTGTTATTTAGATGGAAATGTGACTTTGAATGAAGAACAAATATATCGCTCTTGAGACTTAACCAGTCATGTGAACAAATAGTCCCACTGCTATGCATCCCATCATTCTGCACACAGGGCTGATTGTGCTTGCTTGCTGGATTCATCTGAAGTACTGCTTCATTGCTATTATACAGGCAGGATTCTTCAACAATATTGTACTCCCAGCCTGAGGATAGCCTCTGAAAATTGAACTCTTATGAACACCCGGTTTCTGCAAGGATACCAAGGCAACAGGGTTAAAGATTGTGTTAGTTGCAAGAGAGAAATGGAGCTCTTTGAGAAAGGACATGCCAGTCAAACCTAAGGCTAGAGGCTCTATGGTGGCTTGGAGCTGAATCTTTGATTAATTATGTCTTTATTTGTATGGATACAGAGATATGGAAGATTAGCCTGATGATGATTATAATAATAATCATAATAATAATAATAATAATAATAATAACAATAATAGGGCTCCAGACTGCGACCAAATGGTTTGCCTTTGCGACTAAATTAGTGCTACTACTGCATTGTTCAACTCTCAAGTGCTGCCCTTTATGTTGCATATCAAACAAAAATTATAAACCACTTCTGCTCCCGTCAGAGCAAATGCAATTGCTGCATTCACATGCTCCTTGGATGCAGTTATGTCCCAAGTGAAAACAACATGCACACTCATGCAATGCTACAAAGATTTGTTGGGTTTGTCGTTCAGTCATGGCACCAAAAAGAGCCACGGTACACACTGAATGCAATACTGCTACCGGGTTCGGTACCCAACCTTACTTAAACCAAAGATAACATATTCATATCGCAAATAATCCTAATAAAACGTTGACCACTTTCATTTCCATACAACTACAAAATATTTTAAAAGTTCATCAGCATGCATTGATCAGTCTCATGTTGTAGCAAAAAAATAAAAATGTGAAGAAATCATGTGCCCGTGTGACCAAACAAAAAAGTTAATCAAATCGAGTGACCAGTAAGAAGAATGGTTTGGAGCCCTGAATAAACATTTCTTTCCAATATGATAACAAAATGAATAATTATTGTGAGAGTACTTTATAATTAGATTCAATTCCTTGACATTAGTTAACACATTAAACATCATGAACACATTTTATAGGAAATATGAATGAAGCTTTGCTTACTAAGTTAAAATGTACTTTGTTGACTGGTAAATGTTTATTGGTATTACATTTCACTGCTAACACCTAGATACTTATTGCACAGTGTTAGCATTTGTTAAATGGGTACCAGCCTTGACTATATGGATAGAACAAACTATTTTGTTTTGCATCACTTGCTGGTGCAATGGTGCAACAAGAACTTGCCGTTTAGATGTAAAATTCTGGCAGGCGTGAGCGTGAGTGTTGACAGGTTCCATTGCCATGTAAAGCAATATTAAGAGTGGACGGTTTGCACACATGCCTCTGCAGACCAAGATGGCTCATCCATGCTGTCAAAGGCAATAACACGAGCGCTGGTCTGTTACCCATTTTGAGCGGCATAAGGTTTATATTCACGAAAAAATGTCATGGGCCGATATCCATTCTTGTGCAGGAGACAGAATCGGCAGACACAGGTGCCACTAATCAATGGTGTCCGCACAGACATGACTGCGTGCACCTGCCATATTGGCACATTATGCCGCTCCGTAATTCAATTTGCCACTCTATGCCATTTCCATGGGCTGTCATATTTACATCGGCCTCCATTGGAAAACACACTCCAACTCTGAATGGGTAGGAAATGCAGGAAATGGAAAACGGTTGGAGGAATAAGCGACAGAAAAACAAGCTCAGTGATGTCTCAATCAGAAAGAGACCCAGTATCATTTGGAATTGGATTATGGGGGAAAGTCAATACCAAACAAACAGCTTTTCCAGTTAAAGCTTAACTTACAAAAGGTATTAAGATTAGAGAGGGTGATAAAAACCGAACGATTCAGTGCGTCTTTTGTCTTGGGATTGTTGGCGGAGAGAGTGCCAGCATCAGTTAGAGGCCATTTTTGTCGGATTTCCATATACTGTGCCGCAAGCCGTATGGATTTTTTCCAGCGTTCCCTTCCTGGAGTCTATGGGGGAGACTTATAAGGGATCTGGCAGGTTGCAAACATAAACGCTAAGTGACTGATAAGGTGTCAGTGTTTGACAACGCTGCGGATTGCTTACATAACCCGCGTCTGAAGTGTCATTCCTCCTTATTTCTTCCTCTCTCGCACTTCATCTCTCGTCTTCCCGTCTCAATACGGAGAGCGAGGGTGAAAAACAGCTTCATCTTCCTCTTGCCACAAATCAGCGCGGTGACCAGAGATCATCTTTTCTAATGTCATCTCTTTTTATCTGGTGCTGACACACACCCAAGTGCACCACGGGCCATTTGTCCCAATAAAGGTCACGCTGGTGTGGATAACACTCATTTCCTGGCTTTAAAAGTCTTGTGTTAAAACGCACTAAAATTGGAGCAATGTGGCTACAACGCAGCTTTGTCTCACAGTCATAAATATTCCGCAAGGGTTTCTTTTCTTTTCTGATTCTCACTTTTCTAGTCTCTCTCCACTCGCTCTCACCTGCTCTCCCCCCACGCCGCACCTGGGCTCCTCTGAAACACGGTCTTGGGATTGCATCCCAGGGTGGTAACATCCATCAACTCTGACACCAATCACCGGAAACCCCACAAAATGCTTCCTCCAATTTGTTTGCTATTTCAATGTCTTTCAGTGAAGCCTCCATCACACCTGTCACAACCACCTGCTACCTATTCCACAGAGCATGCTAGGGAAGGGGAGGGAGAGTATATAATCGGCCAGAATTGCTAATCTTCAGCCATTATTTTTACCCACCAAATGCCATTCTGAACAAACACTCCTCCAGGCTAAAGCACAGAGCACTGCTAACACATACATCTGCTACAAAGCAACTCCATTTGTGGGAAAACTAAAACACATTGTGACTGAATTCAGAGTGTGCAAATCTATTTAAGGTCAAAATAAAATTGACCCCATTTAATACACATTCCTGGTCTTATTGTGCACAATTTATCAGTATTTCCAAAGAAATAAATGATACTTTCAATATTTAATTTTTTTTTTTTACATTGTTAATGCATAAGGCATCATAAACCATTTTTACATCATTTATTTAGCCTTGCTGCTCGTTCATATACACTATCATTATTTCAAAGTTTTACAATCTTAAAAGTTTTTTAAAAGAAGTCTCTTCAAGGCTGCATTTATTTAATCAAAAATACATTAAAAACAGCCATATTATGAAGTATTATTTAATTTTATTTATTAAATATATAAAAATAAATAAATAACATATTAACAAATATGTTAATTTATTTAAATTAACAAATATTGTTTAATATTTAATTTTTAGAATTTAAATTTCCTGTGCTTCAGCAATGATTAATATGCTGATTTAGCCGTCAAAAATCTCTTTTTTATTAGTGTTGAAAATAGCTGCTTCTTTGATTAATGGAAAGTTTAAAAGAGATTTTATTTGAAAATCTTACGTAACATAAATGTCTACTCTCACTTTTGATCCATTTCATGCATTCTTGCTGCATTTAAATAATAACAAAGTAATATAAAACTTGTATACACAACTATTGTACATACATTATTCATATTTATTCAGAATTACCTATACTTATTTACATAACTTGAAATATTAAAAATAAAGGATATAAGTATTAACAATACTTAACTTACTTTAACTTACTTTACTATTTTAAGACAGCTTAATGATGCTAACGTAACAAAAGTTACAGCTATAATAGCAAACGATGAGGATTTGAGAATGAAGCATTACTATTGAGATACTCAAGGGTGGACTTGACCTTCAGCCTCCATATCCCGATTAAAGAGCCTCTTTAAAAGCGCTTGCCAGAAGTGTTTTGGGAGGGAAGTAGTCCTCCATAATCAACTGCAAACATCATTCTGGGAAGAATCATTTCATTTTCATGAACCAAACTAATCCTGATGGAGTAAATCAAGTTTTGTACATTTATTTTCTTGTTACTATTTATGCTCGCACTAAGCAATTTGAACAATCCCTAAACTCAAATATGACAGTAACTCACTCTGTTAACCATGCAAACAACCACTTCAAGCATTTTAAAACCACATAGCAATCACTGTGTGTCACTTTACAGAACTACAACGGCTTCCAAACAATGCTTAGATTGTTGTATAAAAATAGGCTAATCCTGAATCCGAGCTTGACAAATGCATTCAAATCTACTGAAAATGACCACTGTTATTATAGTATAATTGAGATGAATTATATTAAACTATGAAGATTACCTTTAGTTATTTTAGTACATTGAGTTAAGCTAAATAATAAATAAAAACTATTGGGTTTTTAATGTTTTATTTTATTTCAGTGATGATTTCAAATACTAAATACATCTTAAAATGTTTTTAGTTTTAGTTCACTATAACAACCCTAGAAATGACATTTCCGATAGTTGCGTAAAGGGTAGATATTTACATGAACTTAGTCAAAGCTTTGAGATGAATTTATTCTCGAGGAACTTTAGATGGTGATACTGTAATAAACAATAATCAGATGACTGGGCAATCTAGAAGGAAATGTACAAAATGCTATTCTTAGCCGGCGGAGCGCGGATCCCTAAAGAAAGCCCAGTGTTTCACATTAGCAGTGCTGTACCCCCCAGTGTCCATATTCATCAAAAATGATTGCTTGTGTAAGGCTTAGCCAGCCTCTCACACACATTTCAAGCTCGCAGCACCAGGGCAGGGGCTGGCTGATGCAATCGAGCTCAGTTCTCTCCCTGTCGGGGCATCTTGGCTGTTTGTGTGTATTTGAGCAGAGCGCTGGGAATCTGACAGTGGTCTGACATTGCAGTGGTCTTCTGCAAGAAACGCCCCCACTCCCCCACCTCCATCTCCTGCCCGTCCTTGAGACCCAAACAAAACATCCAGTGCTGAATTTGAGTCAATCACACGTCAACACGTGCTCGGCCCCTGACAAGAAACGACACCACATGCTAATGGCTTTCACCTGAGCATCTGACAGTGCCTCTCACTCCCTGCAGACCAGGAAAACTCATTTCAATGGCACACAGTGAGGCAAACAGTGAACATGGACATCACACATCTAGCCTCATGGGTTCCTAGGTAAGATCGATCAGGCACGGTTTGGAGAGTTACTGAACTTTCTGCTTCCTTTTTGACTTTCCAAGCCATTAGTGTGCAGAACTCCTGCTCAGGGTAAAGGGAGGAAACAGTCTGATGCCTTCAATTAGAAATCACCAATATTCATTATGACTACACCATCAAATATGGATATATCTCAACCCTTAGGGTTCCAGGCAATTCGTGGAGCGCCTGAGTGTACTTAACATCCTCTAATGTTTAGCATAGCATTTTGTCCCACTGAAGGGGTCTTATCAAGAGAAACCAAGTTTCTCTTGCTCTTTTGAACATGACTATGAAAACTTACTGTAACTTTCTGAAGAAAGTGTGGGGAATTCTGTGTGGGTAGTGCTGACTCTCTGTAAGTCTCCCTTAAAGGTACAATGAAAACTCTGTCAGTAATTAGTCACCTCTGTTCATCTTCGGAGCACAAATTAAGATATTTTGATGAATTCAGAGAGCTCTTTGAACTTCCCATAGATAGTAAGGGTCCTAGCACGATCGAGAGACATAGCATGGACATCATTGCCAGGGTGACATGGAGGAGATGAATTGCCAAATTAAGTTAATCTTTTTGTTTTCTTTGTGCACAAAAAGTATTCTTGTAGCTTTAAAAAAATCCAGTTGAACCCCTAATGTCATATGGATTATGCTAACAACTACGTTTCTAGACGTTTATTGTGATAGAATCTTTGCTGTCTATGATCTTGGAATTCATTCAAAACATATTAATTTTCTTTTTTTTAAGGATTTTTAAGACTATTACAAGGTCCCTGATTATTTAATTCTGTTTAAATATATGTTTATATATGCATTTTGTTTTCCATTTGTGATACCATTACAATTATAGAAGTAAATGCAGTAAAATAATTTTAAAACATTTTTTTCTATTAAAAAAAGTTTTCTATTTAAATATATATTAAATGTACTTCCTGTGATAAAAAGTAGAATTTTAAGTCACCATTTCTCCAATTTCTGTGTCACATGATGTTGATTTAGTGCAAGAAACATTTCTTAGCTTATTATTTATTGGATGAAGAACAAAGTAATTTATTTGAAATATAAACATTTGTCTAATATTCTAAATGTTGTTATCATCAGTAAAGATCAGTAAATAAAGGCAGAATTAATAAAAAAATTGCAATGACCCTAAACTATATAGTGTAATAATATATGAAACCCAACAAAAAAACTGCAAATAGTTTTAGAAGAGCTGTTGGTTATTCCACATCTGAAGAGAACATTTCATAATTAAATAGCAGCAACTGCTTGATTTTAAGTGTCAGAAGAAAACTATTAGCAAACAACATAAGTGGACCTCAGTGCAAGGAATTAAATAATAATACAATGATGTACAATGACCCTTTTAATGTTCGCAAGAAAAAAGACAAGTTCAAATCAATTAAAAAGGATTTAGATATTTCACATTTTAACTGCTGGGATTAACATCGTTTAAAGTCAACCCAAACCCCACATGCATTTAAGCCGCTTCTGAAAAAAAATCCCATAAAAGGTGTAAACATAGATGACGGCCTAAAAAAGCAAACATTTGTTGGGTTCAGCTCCAAATCCTGTGTGTATACTGATGGAGAGCCCCTTAACGCATGACATAGTTAGTAAATAGACTTATAGTGTTCCTTTCGACATTAAAATAAAGGGGCACGCTTGTGGGAAGAAGAAAAAAAGACATGCTTGCTCTACAAAGCAAAGCCACAGTGGGTTTATGTAATTGGGTTATTAGTGTTTAAATGGGTACTGCGGGCCTACAGCCCCACTCAAACAGGTCCCCTGGTGGAGGAAAGGCAAGATTTTGTACCCCAATAGTGGGCTCCTCACAAAAATGTATTTATCAGAGTCGAAACCCAATGAAAATCCTGCCAGAGTCGAGATTTACAGCTGTCTGGGCATGAAAGAGCAGAATTAGAGCACTCCACAATATGACTGGGATGTCTGCGTGTCTGCCATAGCTAGATCCAATTCCAGCCTGGCTAATCCTTAATTTACTTAGCATGGAAAACCAGCATCTTTGTGCTTGCCAATTTTTTTTTAGGCAGGGAAGAAATGATGTAAAATTCAAATTACATTGGCTGATTTGATGCAACATTACTGTGATTCGCCTGTTACTGGAAGACAACAGGTACTGTCTGTCTCTATAAAAAACAACTAATCGATCCGCTAAATTGCATATTATAAAAAGCCAAACAAATGGACACAAAGAGATGGAAAGCATCCAGTCTCTCGCATGTTCAGACAGAAAGATCAATCGTCTGCAAGTTATGCAAGAGAAGATGCGGTTAGAAAGCGGCGCTGTTATCCATCAGAAAAATGGCACTGTCACAGTATTTAGAGAGCGAGAAACTTCTACATGGTAATATGATGATTTGACAGCCTGGTCTCGATGGAATCTCCACATCTGTGCTGTCAAATTCGGCCAGCTCTTCTTCTATTGTCACTTCCTCTCTCATCCGCAGTGGAGCACAGATCACAGACTGGCCTCTCTTCTCTGTGAGCTCAATAATGGATTATTAGATTTTACATTATTGTACAAGACATACAGCACAAAGGAAAGGAAAATAATGAAACTTCATTTATCCAGACCCCTTTTTTCTGTTTAGTCTCGTATTCATAAAGGAAGCAAGCCCGTCCCTCTCATCTTCAAAAGCTGCGGTCGCGCGCTACTTTGAAGAACGCAAAGGATGCTTAAATATCACCAAGAGAGGGAAATGAAATTCGGTTGCGATAATAAACAGCGTTTTGAATGCAGGAGCTCCGCTTAAACAGGGTTTCTGCACCAGGTTTCGTTATTTATTCCTCACCGCCAGACTATGATATGTGCAAAACTGCGAGAGCACGTAATCTGTGATCAATACGCTCATCGATTCGCAGTGTCAAAAAAAGCAATAAAAATAAAAGGGAAAATGCTGATAAATGAAAGGTCATGTGCAGAAATGGGGCATTATAGCTCGAAATCAATCAGCAATCCAGATGTTAGGATTACGTGTTGCTCAAATGCGCAAACAAACATTAGTGAACATCTGGGTAAAACTTAGTCGTCGAAACTTGTTCACATAACCAAATTAAGCCGGAAAGCACTGCTATAATAATCAGCGCTTCTGATGTCAGTCATATCCAACGTTTTAACTAAGCAAACTCTGAAAGGAGGGCTAATTAGGGCCGGATTAGTCAGATCCAGCATACAGACTAAAAGCTCTATTGAATATTGCCCTCCAGCGACTCAGAGGAGGGGAGCACAGCCAGACAGAATAGCTCACATGGTACACAGCTGTCTCCCACGCTGCTGATCGCGCTACACGTTACACGCAATCGCTGACATCCATCAGCCATCGATTTTGCCTTTTTTCTTGTCAGAGCTAATCTTTTCACTGCTGTTCAGGCTCAATTAGATTAAAAACAGGACCGGGCCTCATCAAAACATGCATCCCGCTAGTTACGCCGCTCACTGCGGTAAATAAATGCAATGGACGAGTTATATGAAACGGAAAAGGAAGCTCAAGGTCACATTCGAGAAAAAGGCTATAAATATCTGTAGCCCAAACTTCCACTGTTTCTAAGAAGTAATGTCAATATCAAAATAAAAATCGCTTGCTCATCACAGCCAAGTTGAATATACTTTCCAAGAGAAATGGCTTTACTTTAATCCATACACTGTTCAAAATGTCTGTAGACCTTTTACATGGAACGTGAAATTACCCATTATGCTCTGCGAGGATCCCCAAACCTCCGGTGTATACATATGTATTACAGAGTTATTAAGACCATTAACGTCCTCTAACTGATGAAAATTGACCGTTCGCAAAAACCTGCCCTCCTCACTGTGGTCATGACAGACAAACAAAGCCGATCTCATACTACACGTGCATTCTCACCAGTGAAAAAAACATCGCAGAGCACAGAGAAAACCGACAACACGCCAACTGAGAAGACAGAGCAGGTTATTTCTGATATTAAACATGGTCTCATGACTCTCAGCTTTTCAAACTGCTATTTTTAAATAGATTCAAACTATAAATAGCCTTTATTGTGTCAGGACTGATCACTGTACTGCCTCAGTTCAAACACGTGAACTGATCATCTATTGATCATTTATTTAAAACACAAAAAGAAAAAAAATTAAAAGTACTTTATTTTGATTGCGGAAAAACTATATTACGTTTAAGTCCACTGAAGATAATCTACTCTTCTGTCTGATTTGTGGTTAATGTTAGAAGGGATACAGTGGTGGCTACATGGCATATGTGTATTTACTTATTTAAAAAAAAAAAAAGATGGATGAGGACTTCTGGTTTCCAGAATGCTTTGAATAAAGTTGTTTTTCATAGTGTTATTTTGTACAGAGAAAGACTTGCTTATGTTTATTGTTCATTTACATTTGAACAAACTGTTGTCAATGAATATTGAATAATTGATAAATATAAATCTACAGTAAGTTACTGGCAACCAGCTGTATAACTATTTTTTTACAGGGTATCTTTACACACATAAATGACACATTTATATGTAGGCCTAAAATTTAATATTTGTATATAATAAATAAATTATTCAGAGTACTCCGTTTGCATATCCTGACACACTTTTGAACAATTTTTGGCCACTTTCCACCAATTTCTTTTTTTGATATATGCTTTACGCTATTTCTAGAGCAGGCACCAAACACAGATTTTCTCATTTGCAGCCACACACTAAAAAAAATGCTAGTTGTGCCACAGGTTAGTACGAGGCAGAAGCGTCCATTTCACACATGATGTTGTCAAGTTAAACACAGCCCAGCTACATTAAGCACTTTAGCCCATGCTATTGACAGCCAAATGAAATTCATGTTTGGGTTGAAAGTAGAGAGGCTTTTAAATGAGAAAAAGCTTGCAACAGGGGTGACAGCCAGTTGAGTTTTCACAGTAATCTACGTCCTTCCCTGAGGACAGGTGGAATTAACGAGGGCCAGATGGCAGTTCCTGTAAGGTCACTGCGTTTGCTTCGAAATGCATATTTCTCGTCGTGTCATTAAGCAACTCCTTGGTACCGTGTTCCAGAATGCACAACACATGTAGGAGTCGACTAAGCACAAATGAAAGTAAAGAAAAATGTTCTGACAAAAGATGCATATCGATCAAGCACAAGAGTAAGCCATGACCTATCAGAGTCATTCACAGCTGAGTTAAACTGACTGTTCCTGCTAAAAAAGAGCAGCTTAGTATCAGTATTTCATTGTGTTTAATTTCAGCATTTTTTTGGTTTTTATGTTAAAAAAGCTATTTATGTATACTTTAATACACCTTTTCTATAGTAAAATAAAGTTGATATGCAGTATATATTGTACTGTATTAAATCCATCACTGTGACATTAAAGACTGAAACTGCAGCTTTGCAATCAAAGGAATAAAAAAAAACAGTAATTTTAACTATTTATTTAAACATAAAAAATTCCTTAATTATCGTGTGTCTACTGCATACACTCAAATGCCATTGACCCTTAAATGCTAGTAAAGCAGCTTGATCTAACAGCACAGCTACCTGACTTGCTGAGGACCAGCACTCAAAACTTGTTCTTTTCACGAGGGCGTCAGAGGCTTAACCATATCAACCTCTCCAACAGGTTGAGAGAATGAGAGTACAACACCTTTGCTAAGTTGGCCCCCGAGCGATGTGTGTGTGGGTTTAGTGAAGTGTTTCCTGATGGTCTACCTCCAAGTATATTTGCATCTTCAGCCAAAGCATGAGCCCGCAGATGCCTCCCCCTCAACGGCACGACTGAGGCAGCTGTCCTGAAGCCCTCAAGTGCCCTCGGCTTCTGTCACGAGAGCGCGTCCGTGCCCGTGTTTTGAAAGCGAGTCCATCCGTCCGCATTTCTAAGTGCGTATTGCTTCACAACAACACGCTCCGCCATCAATCCAAACCACACTGTATGCGGCGCATGAAAAATGACGTTCTCCACTCTGTAGAGTTGCCTCCAAAGGACAACAATCCCATCATAAATCAGCTAAAGTGGTATGTATTTCAGAGTGCAGGCACTCGTGCTATAATAGACCTGACTGCTAAATAGAGCTCCAATTTGATTAAGGTACAGAGGAGGGGCCCGAATCAATGCTCCCGTGTTATGAGCCCAGACTTGGCTCCCGTGCACCGCATTAGAGGCCTATACCTCCTGCCTCCTTCTCCGAGCCGTTAAATCTCACCAGAGACAATTAATACTCGAGCCCTAAGCGCGGCATCCATTATTTGTGCTCTGCATACCGTGTGAGAGACACAAACAGACCGGAGGAGAAGAGAGACACTGCATTACCAAACAAGCGTGAGGCGGTGACTCCTGAGAACAAATGTAAGCAGTATGTCACTGGTTTATTCGCTTCTCTTTATCTCTCACGGATCGATGCACGGCCTCCACATTGCAGGAGTCGTGATGGTAAAATGCTCCTCCACTGTAGTCAATTGGCTCAATGAGTCAATGGAAGTCATTGCATCCTGCCGTGTCATTTGGACGCAACGTTTCCTCAAACGACGTGCAGATTCGATACTGTAGGTCCCCTGCTCCCGATCTGCCGTGAACAAAATGAGAAAAGCAAAAGCGCTCATCTGTGTTTATGCATCGACGTTTGGGGTGAAAATCTACTAACAGCGCACTGCCACTGACAAAACAGGGCAGTGGTGCGTTCATTTATTCAGGCGAGCTGATACATTCCTCTTTACGGACACGTGTGAGGGCGCCTCGGTGTAATGGAGAGTATATTTCATAACAGAAAGCAAAATTAATATTTGATATTGGCATAGCACTTTTTCAGTTCCAGGGATAATTAATTATTTGTGTATGCTTTGCAGAGACAGCTCAGCTCTGCTTTGAGAGTTTTGATAAATTGCTGAAGAGTGTGTATTAAAAGGGCAAGAGACATTACTATCAATCATCTACGGTTTTAATGGAAAAGACTGGTTCACATCTTTTATTTGGCAGTCTCAGGTCTCTCAAACGTTCCTGTGACCGAGAGACCAGGAAACTTTTTGGCTGCGTGTCTTGTCTACTGATATCAAGGAAAGTTTGCATTGCAAAATGCTCCAACAATAAATGATTATGCAAGCCAAGGCATCCAAATACTAAATGCAACATAAAAATGTAAATGGAACCTCGCAACACGCTTTTTTTTTTTTTTTTTTTTTTTTTGCAGTGATGCAATAGCAACAGCTTTTTCGGCTGCTCAAATAACTTTTTAGTGTACAGTTCATAAATGAACCATGATTTTCTTAGTGCAAATATGATTTTAATAATCTAAAGAACATTTTCTCCTACAAAAAATGTTCTGTGCAATGGCAAGTTTCATGGAGTCATCAGTGTTAAACAAAAAAAAACGTTTTTAAGAATGTATGTGTGGCCTTGTCAACTGTTAAAGTTGACATGAAATGGAAATGTATTCTATCTATTTTGAAAATGCATGTTATTGATCTTATGTGAATGATTCATCCATGTATATGTTTTTGTTTTGTTATTACTTTTTCATTAAAACACATGGTTAATTCACAGTTAAATGTACAATTCATCCCATGACTCATTTTGTTCTTACAGTTGTAAAACAACTCTGGACGCTGCTGTCTTTCATTGTAAGAAAAAATATATATTATTTTACACAGAAAATTTGTCATATGGGTCTGGAATAAATGAAGAGTAAACAAATGATGGCTAATATAAATTTCTATTAATAAAAAAAGGGATTTCCAAAAATGCAATATAATAATGTCTTAATTATGGTTGGGTATCATTTGGGTTTTTTCAATACACGGTTCTGGTGCCTAAACCGACACTTAAAATAATAAATAAATAAATAAATAAAAATTCCCAAAAAGGATGGATTGGCCATTAGCACTATAAACACTATCTGTTTCATTCATACTTGAAGCCAGAGGGTACCCTCGCACAGAAAAATCCATATATCTAGAGAAGTAGCTAAATTCATAGAGGAGATATCATAGTCATAGGTCAGCCAAGAAGCAAGAACTTTATTGTAAAAGTTATTTACAATATAATTTGAAAACTAGAAAAACTACTCCCATATTGGTACCAGGTTTCGGTACCCAAGCCTGGTCTTAATGTAAACATGTATACACTTATTTTGTAAACTAAAATAGATATAATTTTAATCAGAGCAAAATGGTAAATTAATAAATATGACATGACAAAATATGACCTCCAACAAAATAAAATTCACTTTCATCAAAAGACAAAACAAAGACAAAAACAGTAAAAGTGATCTTTGTGCATAGCCTAGTCAAAGAAACTCAGAGCAGCTCTTTAGCCTCTGGTCTCCCTCTATGGTTACTATTTAAATACAATTCTTATCACACAAAACCAAGCCTCCAGCCCATTCAGAGGCATGCAGAGCACAGGTGAGCGCTGTACACGGACCACTGTAATGAATAGCCGTTGCTATAGCTGCTATAATAGAAGACAGTCAGCAGGGGCTGGTTTGAATAGCTTGTGCTACTGTAAGTGCTGTCATGGCCAGAAGGAACGGTCCATCCATGATAATGACACTGCGGTACCGCTGCTCTCAGACTGATGCTTTCCTTCGAGTGCATTGGGGTGTCAACAGAACGCACTGCAGCATAAAGAAAGAAAGTCTCCTCAATGGCGAAATTGTCTCTATCAGCTCAGGCAATCAGCCCTGAGCTCTGGTTAGTGTCTCCAACTGGAGGTCACAAACTACTGGGGAGCCATTAGTGAGGAGGGTAATTTGATTCTGGGGACTGATACCATATTAAATACTTCAAAAATACTGCTTAGGTTGAGGAAAATCCTGCCTACATGGACAACCAAAGGAACTTGTTATAATGAATGACTGAGCGGAGGCCTTTTCGCTTGATGACAAAACTAAATTACGCACAGATGCCCCTTTAGTCAAGACAGCGGGTAAAATTGGTAATTAAGCTCATTTACTGCCATTTCATAGCACATATATTTAATAATTATGTCAGCTGCTAAATGTTAAAATATATATCAAATAAACCATCCTGCAGTGTGCTGCCACCTCTTAATTCTTTTATAATTGTTATGCATGCAGTTTTCACAACCTCATAATAATTCAAAGAATTTACTTATGTTAAAAATCTGGCCAATACCGATGAGCTAATAATACATTTCATGTTACGGTTAAACAAATGAATATAATTAATTAGTAACTATTTTTAAATAAATGAAAAGTAATACAGCAAAGCTAACATCAAGTAAATAAATAATTAACTGCAATTAGGCAACACTTAATAATGCACAGTATGAAAATTTGACATATATTGTTTATGTAAAAGGATATTTATGAACATATTCAATTATTGATCAAATATATTAATTATCCAATATGATAAATAATTAAAACAAATAAATACATGGGGTATTTACACATTTAACAATAATAATAATTTAATTCCATGAGCTCATTTAAATAATAATAATAATACCAATACTTCTACTACTACTACTACTAATAATAATAATAAAAATAATAATAATACATTTGGGTGGTTTTATAAGAACCGCAAAACCATAAGCATTTTTCCTCATACATCCTTTTTTAAAAACGGCACAAGCCTTGTTGAGACTGTCTGAGCTGGATCATGTGTGCTAACTGCTAAGCTACGGCTCTTTCTAACCTAGGCATTTTGATTAGCATCATTTGTCTATAAAGTAAACCATGTAATTGTCCATCCTCTCTCAATGTGTTCTGAAATGTTGATTTACGATGACCCACATACCAAAACAGTGAGGATGACTAATGATGCTCTGGGTAGGAATGAAGCATCTTTTGTTTCTTCAACCTCATTTTTCTTCTCTTTACATTGCTGCAGCCCTTCTTCTGTGCACAAATAAGCTCTTTCATATGGGTGCTATCTCCTGTGCATTATCTTCTGAGGGTCTGTCTCCCGGTCCCTTATGTAAGGAGCTCTGGCTCTAAGCCTGTGGATAGTCTCCACCAGACACTAAATTTGGTAGCTCTGCTGCTCTTTTAAGTAAATGCCACAGAAATCTGCCACAGCGTATCGTCCACTCTGCAGACCAAGATATGACAACACCTTTTATACTGAGCACACACCAACCCATTCCACCTATTCAACACACTCAACTCCCAAAGTGCTTACTTAACATTTGTGTCAGTGAGTTCTATGGTAATAGGCGCACACCCATTGATTATCTGCCATTTTCTCAGTGTGGCGAGCTGGGCCTGTGGCTCGGTGTGCTAGATGCTGTGGGACTACCCACTGAAATGCCACCGCACATATAATTAAGTATCTCTGGGGCTTTTTTTTTATTATTCGATTTTATTTACTCACTTTTTTAGCTTTAAGAGTCTGCACAAACACAATAGATTGTATTCTTGGGGGTGAATATGTGAGCTTGAAGAGCAGCCCTGCTGAAAAGACCAGCGTAGTGTGGTCATCCCTACCAAACTACTTATCTAGTTTAACCAACGTATCTTCCATAGCCGATCTGATAGATAGATAGATAGATAGATAGATAGATAGATAGATAGATAGATAGATAGATAGATAGATCAGATGCAAATAGAGATAGAATGATTGATAGATAGATCAACAGATAGATAGAATAAGGAAAGCAGCATAGAAGGATAGATCAACAGATCTATCAACTAATCGACTGATAGAAAGAGGGATAGACAAGTAATGCTTTCTAGGAAAGTGAGGTGCTTCTCCATAGATTACCATCTAGTAATAGAGAAACACCTCACTTTCCCAGAATGCATTACCTGTACTGAATTTCATAGAAGTATAATTCAAGTTCTCTTCCTGTCATTGCAGTTCACATTCCAAATCAACTTCCTGTGAGGCGTGGCCAATTGAATTTGAAATTCACACTTACGAATTAAAAAGAAGCCAATTCTTTACATCAGAATTTTGCCCAACCTTGATGGAAATTCATGCTGGTTTAGGGAAGCTTTTTTCACAGAAATTGAGTAGTGTGTTTGCGTTAGGCAGCGATACAGGGGTAGACTTCTTGAAGGTCTCCATGCCTAATTGGGTGATGTCTGCAGACGAGTCGCCCTTAAAGCACAACCTCCTAAACGCCCTCCAACCTCGTTCTGACAAGGCTTCACAAATAAAGCGTGCACACAGATGAAGGCCAGGGTAACACAGGCAGACAAGAGCAGCAGCTTAACCCTTGCACCAACAACATCCATCAGCTGGAGAAATCAGGGGTGTTTCTGCTTTTTCATCCCAAACATAAGGTGAGATCCCACACTCAGACAGGTGTGACTGAGAGGACGGCTTCCTGGAGGATCACCGTCAGCCAGCAACCTTTAAATGTCATTCCAGATGAAGATTCTGATACGTAGCATGAAGACGGAGGGATGTTTTCACTGTGTTTCGAGATGGACTGTATTATGCATTGACATTGATCCATTCTGGAACAACAACAAGCATCTCGAACGTGTTGACATTCATCCAACGTCTGGAAAATAACAAACCAGCACACGAAGCGAGCGCAAACATCTTGCGCAATTCACCTCGCAATGTTGTGCGAATTTAATTGGAGGTCGTATCCTCTGTGAAAAACAAATACTTTTGAGAATTATTTATTTTAGGTGAGTTAAGGCTGTAAAAGTATTAATAAGACACAGCGGCTGCACAGCACGCAGTGCTCGCTCGTTTTCCATCCGAAATCCACCACTACCTTTACTCAATTCCAACACGTATTTCGTTCTGTCATCAACAATCATCAAATTAATATGACGAGCAAACACGGGAGCTGCATGCAGAGGCTCTTGGTTTCCTGAGCTGAGTACAGCTGTCAAGAGCAATCAAACAAAAACAAAAAACAAAAACCTGCTATGTGGAGAAACTAGATCCCACTTCTGAAAAGCACATGGATACATACACACTCAGAACCTGTGGAGCGGATCATTTCATTTCAGTTATTCCCTCTTTAGCATCTGTCAGGTTTTCTCTGCCCGTCTCATTTTTGCTCATCTCACAAACTCTTCTAAATAATAAAAGAATGAATTCCTGATCTCTATCCTTTATTTCACCTTAATGAACCCGTAAACCTTGTGTTTCTGAACTCGCAGCAGCAGGGAGATTTGGTCTGGAGACATTAGTTGTTCTGGACAAACCCTGCAGCCCCGAAAGCGACCTAATCTCTCTATTCCTTCTAATTTCTCTGAGAGAGACAGGGAGAGCAAAGCAAACAGGAGAGAAGTGCAGATCATGAATATTTCATTGTGCGACACAGCTACTTTTTCAGACACAAGGAAAACAAACAGAGGCAACTCTGGAGTGTGCTGTCAACCATGTCATGATAGACACTCTCTTTGCCTGATATTAACATGTTTGTTGGCATATTGCGCAAGTACTTTTGTTAGAAGACAAAATCTAAATTTCTGCCTGTTCGCAGTTTGAACATCTAAATAGAGATCGGAAAGGAAGGAGGTGGTTACTCTCGTTATCTTCTTTCTTTATTTGCTGAATTTTACAAATTTGTGGAGGAGAGCTTGAAGAACAAGTCTGCAAATTGAACCTCTTCAAGTCATTCTCTGCAAACTGGGGCTTCAGCTGGGTACTAGATATCTCACATTAGCCAGCACAGGTCTGTTTGATATGTCAAAATGTGCTTTCAGGAACTTCATTCCCAAAATGAGGAGGTTGTGGACTTGCAATGAACCACACATTTTCCGGAAGAATATCTCTTCACCCGCACGTGTCAACCCCAGAAGCCAGATTCATGCAAGATGTTTCATGCATTTCAAATGTGACACACTTCTTAAAAATAATTATCACATGGTGATGCAAATCTCATGTATGCTGCATTTATGAATACCTTCCTGAACAAAACTAAGCAAAATTCTAATTTTGGATTCCCAAATGTGAATTTAAATGACCACAGCATGTAAACAAGAAGATGAATTTACTGAATTTAATGAAATTAGATTATTGGTTTCAATTCAAAACACTTTAAAAAGCAAAATCATGCAAGGAAATTAGAGGTTCTAATCTATTATTAAAAAATTTAAACAGGCTGTCAAGCCAAAATTTTGTCTCTACAAACTTTGTAGTTCATAATTATAGATATAATGTGCATTTCTCTGAAACATCATGTAATTTTAACTATTTCAGATAATTTTAAAATTATCCATACAATTAAAAATGGCACTCTAATTGCTACCTCAATTTAAACAAAATTCTAAATGGAACTGCATTCTGCAATACTGAAAAGCACAGTTGATTTCCAGAATGAATTATGGCAACAACAATGAAGATTTGCAGCAATCAAGTACTTACTATATAGGCAAAAAAGAAAAAAAGTCAAGGGTCATTTGCTATGCCTGACCATGCCTGAGCAAGCATGTTTAAATAAAGTGTAGCGGGCTTGGCTGGGTTATCCATATAGCATTAGCAAATGTGATGCATACATCCTTCTTTCGGTTCGCAAGGCTGCGAATGTCCCTGCTGACCTGAACTCTGCTCTCCTAGAAATATTTGATTAAGTCAGAAATTTATAGCACGCTGTTCTACGCCAGTTAAATGCATCCCCAGAGTTACTTTTTTTCATTTCCTAGATCCATGCCCTCGTATTAGCCCACTTCCCTAATACAAAAGAGCCAAGCCGATTCATCTCTACTGCCAGCAGAGCTAAATGGCTCTCATCCCAGCTATAGATCACATCCATTCACAATCAGCTGGAGGAGAGGGTCCGAGTTTTTTTAATAAAGCCCCTCGGATCCATCTACGTAAAACGTGTGGACGCGTGTGACCAAACTTGTTCAAAAAAGCTCATGGGAGAGATTGGGGTGCTGGGGGCCTCAAATGTATCAAAAGCCTGGCATATCTGAAAGATATGAGGACCACTTCATAATTCAATTGCACAGATGGTGGGATAGCAACATCTTTTCTTGATCAGCGTGTCTCTGTTGTATTGGTTTGGGCAATGGTTTGAGGACGGGTTGAGGAATGATGGAGGACGAAGCGATGGAAGTCTGTCCAGATCTGGGAGTCTACAATGGGCAAAGCACACAAAGCAAAGCAAAGAAGAAATAACTCATTACGTTGAGTGTGGCTTCCCAGCAGGCCTCTTTTTGTGGCAGTCATGTTGATCTTGATGAGTGCCTATGTAGGTTTGAATGAAGAACAAGAACCTTCTCATTAGCATCAGGCCAATGCAAAACTTGTGGCTCACACACATATACACTGATCAGACAGGCCTGAAATTGAGGCTGTGCTGACAGAAGCCTGCTTGTGATCTTGGCCCACACTATCAGCCAATTAAAAAGGGGGGTGACAGGTAGACAGAAGCGCATCTCAGTCAGGAAGGACACCAAACATGCGAAGCCACTGGGCTTTGATCAGGCTCTTCTGTGCCGTCTTTGCCTCTCCAGGGACTCGGCCATTACCTCCACTTATGGGTCCAACTCTGACGGGAAGGAGAGCAGAGCGCATACAATCCACTCCCTACTTTCAAAAGGAGATCTTACTGAAAGGATTTAACCAAACAAGGTTGCCAGGGAGGGTAAAAGGCAAAAACACTAAGCTATTTCATGTAAGCTATTTAATGTTTCACTAGGCTGAATGGCAAATATCAAATTGCAATTAGAAATACCTTAATCAGGCTATGATGAACTAAAACATGAGCTATGCTTTGTAGATATTTAACTACTGCTGTGAAGGATGAAGTTAGCACAAAAGCAAGTCGCTTGTAGAGAAAAGTGCAGAAAAAACGTGTCTGTAAAAGCAATTAAAGTTGAAAACTAAAACACTATCTCCTTGACTTTTTGGTGCTAAATAAGGACAGATAAAAAAAAAACTCGACACTCTGTCACACAAGCATAGAAACAGCCTTATATTCCGCCAACATGTGCGTTGTGTCTTAAGACTTGGCAAGTGCTGGGTAAATTGGCTAGTTAGCATTACCCATCCTCATGCTGTAATTAGTCATGGGTAGATGCACCACTAAGATGTTCTTCCTTATAAAAGTTTTCTTCGACAACCCTTTCAAAGGGCAACAGGAATCAGAAGCAACTGCATTATACTGATTTTTGCAAATCTAAAAGGTGGAGAGGGGAAAAAATAACTCCAGGCGTCTCTCAGCATGGGAAGTCCTGATTGACAACCAACACTTTTGTTTGCGAAGAAGGGCATGGGGGGATATGACCTCCCCTGCGCAGACCATTGGCACGACCGATTTAGTCAGCCCACGATAACCGTGATTAGCTGAGAGAGTGGGCATGCCAATCAAAGGGGAGGAGGGCTGATCTCAATCAAACATGACGTAGGGGCCACTTAAAGGTGTATGTGCCCACCTCGAAAAATTCACACAATATAGTCATGCCTACTTACTTTCTAAAACCCCTAGTGTGCCGTCTTGATTACGGCTGATCATTATATACACATAATTGAGCCCTTCGTAGTCTTGCGAAAAAGGGACAGAGATTCTGAGAATAACATCATGCAAGAGAAGAGGATGGAAGTGGCAAGCGAGATCAAATTAAAATCATACACTTTCACTATTGCCATCATTTATGAAAGAGAAAAAAAAGATCTCTTCTCCCTTATGGCTGTCTCTCTGCTGCAGGAATGAGGTTGAAAGCAGTAATCAGATGAGAGGCAGAGGACTCATTTGCCAGCCTGCAGCAGTGGATTGCTAATGTCAGAGCTAGCCGACAGGGTAAGCCAGAAAGAGCAGCCTATCACTTAAAAAAAATACCCCATCTGCATGCACACAGCAATTACCAGCCCTGTGGTGTGCTATCCAAAATGTGTGGGCAGTGGCTGAGGTGCTGGTGTGCCTCATCTGCGGTACTGGGAACTGGACGAAGCCCTCTGGGTGAATTGGATGAATGGAGTATGGAGCTCGCTGGCCAGCGGAGAGCTTTGTCTAGGCAAAACAGGTGAAGCGCACAGGTGAGATTTTGATTAACCGTCTGGATCTTCATGGTAAAGGTGAGGTGGCCGCAATTAAGAAGCTTAATGGCTGTCCTGGACAGGCTGCTGTCACCTGGTGGAGGGTTTTTAGTATTCCTCTGAATAGGTGGGGATGGAGGTGGTCATGGCTGCCTGGGCAGAGGAGGCGGCAGCAGCGGACGCTGGCCGGAGCTGAAGGCAGGTCCCTCCAGGCGCGCCTCACACAGCTGAATCACCGGTGAGACAGAGCGTGCAGCTGCCAGGGCCTGGGGGACAGCTGGAAGACGAGAAGAACAGGGAGTGGAAGAGATACAGTGGGCATTACCTCTTGAATATGCCAACAACGATGGGCCCTCGTAGCCTCTTCTTCTTCTCTAGGGGCCAGTGAGCCGCGATGGGTCACATCAACTAGGTGCCAGCGAGCGTGCTCAAGCGTGGGTCTCTGAAGGAGTTTGGACAGGTCTTCACTCACACTTCCAGTCTACTTCCTGGGGCTCGGTGGGCAAGAGTTGGCTTCTGAGGATGTCATGTTAGCCACAGCCCGATGGATAAGGCAGTTAGGGAGTCAGTGTACGTATTTGAGCGCATCACGGGTTGACCCGCGTCCCCTCAGACGTGTTTTGCTAACGACGGCTCTCGTGAGAACACTAAGAACGAAGCAGCACAACAGATTTCTCACCTAGACCACAGCGAGATAAACTCAGGCTGAGTCCAGGATGTACATGCGATCGATCGTAGAGGATCCATTCGAATAAGGTTGACAGTGTGTTGTCCTGATTAAACGGCACAGTGTACATTTAATCTCCTCTGAAATGGTCTCTCATCTTTCATTTCAGCTATTGCAGCAGAGGTGCATGTATGTGTGTCAAGGATATTTAGTGTGCGCATGTGTTTATATGTGCGTTTTTTAGAGGCGTAAAGTAGTGGGTCCCCTTCCTTTTCCCCCTGATGCTAAATTAAGTATGACAGACACAAAAGACTAATCACCTTCACAGCTTCAGCCCTGGCCTCATCTCCCTACTGGCTTATGACCCAAGGAGTTGCTATGGCAACAAACAAAGTCTCATTTATCTCGTCACATTTGCATTATTTTTCATGGTGCAGAAAATACCCCACATTCTCTCTGCTGCAGTTTTGCTAGACAGGAAGCTCACAACGTGCTTAGCCGTGGCATGTAAATAGATGCCTGCGTGTCGTTCTCAGAGAACGCAACGGCATCCTGCTACCACTCCAAGAATTATGGCAAAATGCTTGATGTTGGACACAAAGAGTAAACAGATGTAAACTAAATGCTGTTGTTAAAGGGATAATTCATAAAAATCCTGTCATCATTTACTCACCCTCATGTTGGTTAAAACCTGTATGACTTACTGTCTTCTGTGGGTCACAGTAGATTAGTTCTGAAATACTCTAGAGACTCTTTTCAACATAATGAGGAAGTAAATACAAACTGGGATTGTTCAATTAAAAAAATAAAATAAAATAATGACTTGGTAGATTCAGTTTACAAAATTAGTCTGCATAATCATTAATGAATCAGTTCAAAGATCAATTATTTTGAGCGACAACCACTTTCTTCAAAGGTTCTCTTTGTGTGTGCCTCATAAGAAAGTCATGCCAGTTTGGAACAACATGAAGAAAAAAAATGATGAAAAAAACATTTGGATTGACTATTCCTTTTACTTATTCATCTCTTATTCGATACTGCCTAATAATACCTTAAATCAGGCTGAGCGACGTGGGTTTGCAGTAAACAGGTTCTGCTTAGTCGTGCTGTGCTCATGGCCCTCGCTGGGAATGTGCTGATGGATCAGTGTGTGGGTGCCTCATGTACACCTCCAAAATGCTACCATAAATCACATCGCCACAGCCTGCAACGCACCCTGGCCCTGACAGCAGAGGATGGATGAAATCAAAGAGCCGCTGTGTATTAATACCCCTCCGTGTCCCATGCATACGACAGGTAATTGCCGCTGCGAATGCAAATACAAACGACATAATGACTCCGCCCAGCCAAGCAGCACTTATGAGAAGCATCACACAGACAAATTATCAATATTCATTTACGAAAATAATCGCAGAGAAGACGGCTTTGGTTTGCTAAAAACAGAAGAAAAAATAAAAACAGCACAGGAAAACCTGTTTAGAAACCCTGCTTAGCAGAGGCCTGTGGCAGAATCTTAATATCAAAATGTTTCCTCTCTCTTTTTTCGATCCACTCACTGGGGTTGGATTGTTTAAAAGTACAATGCAAGCTCCTTTTGTACTGAGAGCAAACCGCCGGCAATCATTTTTAAAACAACAGAAACCAACAGAAAGACTCATCCACATCAGAGGAGCCAGAGACGAGGATCAATGTGCCATTATCTCGGGCTGTCAATATTCCAACAGGGGACATTCAAATTCCTTTCCTTTGGCTTTCTAAGACATATGGCATGCATTTTCACTCAGGCGTCTGCTGACAGGGCTCAGTTAATCCATTTCACTTCCCTGCCCTCAGTTTTCCCCGACTCAAAGGCCAATCATAACTCTTCCCTGTTCGATACAAATGTGCGGCATTAAGTGCTCTGCCTTGTCAAAGTGATTTCTGGCTTGGAAAAAAGATTAAATCTGTAAATCTGAAATTCTGCATTTTAGTACTACATTGGCAGTAGACGAGTCTCTAAAATATAGATAACTATAAAATACAGATAATCATTAGCGCACAGCATATGGAAAGAATAAAACTGCAGTTGACATTCAGACAAACAGTTTTGCTTGATAGAAAAATTTGGGGATAAGTTTAAGGAGATGATATCGGGAGAAATCTGTTAGCTGTTATATCTGTTATAACACCAGTGCCACGTAAGTCTTACAAAGCTACAATAATAAGCAAAACATATCTACAAAAAAGTTTAACAACAGGTTACACGGCCACAAGATAATAGCACAATGTGCCAGAGCTTTTCAGCATTGGTTTTTCAGGTTAAGACTAAAGACTGCTCCTCTCTCTCGTCTTAGTCTGTTTTCTGTCACTTTGAGCGAGGTAATTGTCACTACTTAGCACCTTTCAGCTGCGTAACTGTTAGTTGAGTATTCTGTCAGTAAACACAGATCCATGTTGAATTCCTAAAGCTCCTCACAAAGGCCATGCGCTGATAGCAAGAGGCACCTGTGCCAAACAAAAGGAGAGAAACGAGCAAGAAACCTCATTTTGTAATCCACCTGCAGACACAGAGAAAAAAAATACAATCACATGATGCCTTTGAGGAGGGAATACAAGACAAAAAAATTCCCCCGAGGAATTAGTCGGGTTCAAAACCCGATTGCCACTGCAAATATTGAGTTTACAAGCTTGTGATGGGTCTGCGATTCTAATTTAGGGGTGAAGGGGTTTTTGCACTTAATTTGCACTGCAGATTTTTTTTCCTAAAGCTCTGTACGCTTTGTTAAGGGCTGAATGCGCTTTAAGCATCAGGATCTACATACTTTAAACACGACGAACTAACTCTGAATTTCCATTTTAATCATGACTCTCGGCTAGCGACCTTCATTATGTTACAAACAACAAAAATAAACTCTCATACAGGGTCTCTCGAACTACAGTGCCCCTTCAGATTACTGTGATGAGCTTCAAAATCACTGATTAACGTGGTGAAACTTGTGATACGTATTGACACCGAAGCGATACATTATTCAGATTTGGTGGGTCATTTCACTCTCCATGTCCTGAATCCTAATCAAATCCTATTATAATCACATATTTAAAGGCTGTAGCCATAATAAGATATGAAGCAAGATGCCTATATGGGTTAATGCAGTGTGCCGTGTGACTTTAGGGTCAAAGTAATATAATAACCAGTTTCCTCTCGTTAATTAGCAAAGTGCAGAGATGTTAAGCCCAATGGGGTGTACCGCTCACCCACAATCAAGGGAAATATTACACAGGCATCATGTCCTTTAGCATTGAAAGATACAGCTGCATTCAGCAATTTCAGCGAAACTCTAAACCTAATGATAGCAAAAGGAAGTTTTTGGTCTTGTAAACGTGAAATTATACCCTCATCCTTTTACAATCTCTGGAAAGACAGCATTGTGTGGGAAAGAATATAAAAGTGCTTCATTTTGGTCAAATTTGAACTTGGAATTTTCAAATCAACTTCTATAAGGCATACTGGTTAAAGATTGTAGCTAGTACCAAGGTTGTCAATGCGCCCTTGAGCAAAGCACTTAACCCTGTGTTACTCCTGGGGGATTGAAGCTGTAATCTGTATAAGTCACTTTGGATAAAAGCTTCTGCTAAATGACTACTTGCTTATTTTGTACTGTGTTCCAGTAACAAATCTTTCCCATAACATTTGGCTCTAGGGAAAAAGCCAAGTTTTGTTGTGCAGAAAACAACAGGGGGCTCATGGCTAGCTTGTGAATTCTTCTACTCAGAGGCTCCGTTTTTCCTTGATCGTGGAGAACAATTAATGCAAGGCAATATGTGGTGTGAAACATCCCGCCTGCGCATGGGAAAAATGATGACAAAACGCCTGACCTTTGCTTTCAAACCAAATCCAAAGTGCCTGTATGAGTCTGGACGAGTGCAGAGCAGAGTACGTCTGAATTCATCATTGCAGGCAGAAGGAGGCTGGCAGCCAACTACACCTCTAAGTTAAAAACAATCCTGAAAAGCCAGTGAGGTCAGAAGCAATCCATAAATTATCCTGAGACAAAGACTCTGCCACTGTGCATTATTCAACGAAGAGATCAATACACTTTTGCGAGTCAAACTCCACAACCTATTCTTCTTGCTTATCAGCAAACTTCTAAACAGGCACTTTCCCATGGTCAATTATTCAAATCAGCCTTGAAATTGCTGGCTTTGTAAACATGCAGGGGTCTTTGGTATTATACTGCTAGGTCACTTTTTGTACCTAAATGGCTATTAAAATTTCTCGTTAAAGTTTATTACAGTGATTAAGATTTACTTAGTCAAAGTAATTGATAATTCATCAAGATCAACTGGATTAGAGCCATTATTTAATTATCAAATGGTGTCCTGGCAGAGGACAGTCAGATACAAGAATTTACGGCACCTAATCTGATCGTATTAAGTCATCTTTGACCGCCATGGTCATGACGGTTAACAAACAAAAGCCAGCCTCAAACATGATAAAAATCAGTGCATAAAAAGTCAGTGACTATTGATTTTGTATGGCCAATGCACTGACATTGTCATTAAAAAAAAAACAGGCAGTGATCTCTTCCTGCGCATAGCGTATCTCAAAATAATTAATTTACCCCCTGAACCCCTATGACTGACAAAAGTTTTTTGAATTTTTTTGAATTTATATTATATTGGTGACTCTTCTCCACAAATGTGACGCAAAACATCATAAAAATACAGTATACAGCAATGAATCACAGAAATATGGGTCACTGTTAACCGCGACAGAATCAAATCAAGTGAGCTGTATACAAAAACCAGATCAATCCAATTCATAAACCACTTGAAAATTGTTTTGTGAAATAGATCAATGCAAAGATCCACCTAAAAAGAATGAATCATTCAGAATTCCTCATTTTCTTTCACAAAACCCACAAGTATGATGAGGATATTCTTCAAAAGATGTACTTCTTGGGCTTCACGGATCAAGTCAGTAAACACTACTGAAATTTTCATTGTGGGTGAATTATCATTTCACACCACAATTCTGCTTTGCTAGGTTACCCACAAGAAAATCTTCAGCTCTCTCCTTTAAGTGTTGATCAAAACAGATCGCAAGGTAGCCAGGCTTAAGAGTTAAGCCGTAAGCACGAAGACGACTTCAATCTACGGCTCTCTGCAGGAGTGACACATGCAGACCTCTCTGATAGCCTTCCTTCCCAAACAGCGATGGCTGCCAGGAGTTCCACTATTGCTCAGGGAGAATTAATCAGCCTTCATTTCCATTCACCACAGGGCCCTCAATGAGCTCAGACTGCAGATGACTGAAGCGAAGGCTGTGTGTCTGCCTTACAATCAACTCCTTAATCCACTGAGAACTCCAGCTCCCACAAGCCCTCAGGAGAAAGACCAAAAAAAAAATCTCTGCACCGATAAAGGAACACAGACATGCCACCCTTACGCCTTTTAAAGAGATAAAATAACTTTTTACCTGGCCTTTTATCTGTGCTATCTGACCTTTAGCTAGTGAGAGGGATGGCTGCCATTATAAGCTCTGTTTTTTTGAATGATCTTTGCTGTAGGCCACGCAGACCTTTTCCAACCTTCAGTGTTCAAAGGACAGAATCCCCATTAGCTGTCTAGTACCTCACTTTGTATCGGACAACTCCTGAGAGGAAGCTGACAAACAGAGAAACGGCGAGATCAGTGTGGGATGGGTCTATTAAACACCCTAATATCCCTAATGAAGCCAGTCAATACTTTTTTATCTCTTCCACGTTCAACTTCTCCTCCTCCTCTGACATGTGATGTACCAGTCATTCAGTCAATATCTCCATCCGACAAGCTCCCCAACCAAAAATCTCTTATCCATTTGTTTCCACCTTCTCCCTTCCACAGGCTCAAAAATATATATATTTTTTCCAGCTGAACAAGTTTAGATTTTTACTGGGCCCAACAAAAAATAAATAAAAAATTACATAATATCACTAATTAAAATTTTTTTGCTACTACTACTACTACTAATATTAATTATTAGAATTATTATTATTATAAAAACTAATGTAATTAGTTATTAAAATACTTTAATTAGTTATAATTAATTAAGGTTGAATGAAACATTTAAATATCTCAAAATATGTTCTATTGAAAGATTGTATTTTTCATTAAACTTCTCACAAAACCTAAAATAAAAATTAAAACATAAAAAATAATACAATTCACGAAAAAAACAAAAAAACAATTATATATGCAATCTGCAATAAAAGGTCAAAATACAGTATATACATTACCTTTACTTATCCTAAATCATACTACAATGATGACATAGAGGGAAAAACATTATTTATAATTTTCACTTCATTATAGGTAATGCCTATAACAGTAGTTCAACTGTGTCAACGACAGTTTAGCTGGCCTCTAACTCCCTCGAACTGACCAGTGGGCCATCCGTATCTTACGAAGTACAGGACCTTCTCTCATTCCGCATAGGATATAGATGGCCCCCGGGTGAAACGTCAGGTTGGTTTCACAACTCCCCTCCATCTCATGGTCTGATAGCTCTATTTTTCCAAACCCTCCCATTCCCGACAGTAGCGGAGCAGAGCTAAGCTGGTGGCTCCTAGATACAGCCACCCTGAAGCCTTTCCATCAGAGGACTGACATGTTTAAAAGGCTTCGATATAGACAGCGCTCCCATGGACCCTGGTGCACATGGGAAGCAGGTGTCACAGATCTCTGACAGGTGGATCCTGTCATGAGAGAGTTGTTTACTTTGAGATGAGGCATACAGGCTGTATATGAAAAAGAGACGAGCTGTGACTGTCTCACACACACACACACACACGCAGTTGTACTCATCAGCCTGATTCACACACTCTGAACCTAACACTCGGGCAACGAAGCAGAGCATGGACAGAGCACTAGAAGTAATTAGTGATCTTGATAATGGGATGACGCCAAGAAAGGTTGCCGCTGATCTGGCCTAATTGCTCAGATTCATGCCAGCCATGGGTAGAACACCAAGCCGGATAATAGCCTTGGCATGTGAGCCTCTCTTAGCACAAGGGAGAGTGGCTTTCATTTCACAGAAATATCCATTTTCATCTATGCCTCTAGGGAAGAATGAAATACAAAACACATAAGCAAAAAAAATAAATAAAAAGGGTCCGGAAGAGCCCTGCAACTCGAAAGAGATGAAAATCATTAGATATTCAGCATCCTGGCATAAGGGACAAAATCTGCCTGACATTTCATAAGGCACTGCTGAAACGCGTACAGACACAATATAACAGAGAGGTGTCTAAATTTGTTTTAAGCTGACAGGTTTTCATCTTCAAACGAATGATAACGGTGAAGACACGGAATGAGATGTGAAAAGGTCACTGATATAGTGACAGATAGGACGTAGTTAAGATTTGTTTCATTCAACACAAAGTTCAAAGGCACTGGGGCAAACTGATGAAATCTACATTATCGTTCAAATGTTTGGGGTCAATTACATAAAAAAAAATGTTTTAAAAGAACTAATGCTGCATTTACTGGATCAATAATACAGTAAAAACAATAACATTGTTACATATTATTAGAATTTAAAAGTTATTATTTGAGTTTCCGTTGTTACATGATCTTTCAGAAATCAATCTGATGTGCCTATTTGGACATTTATAATGCATCCTTGCCGAACAGAAGTATTATTTCTTAAAATAAAATAAATAAACAACTCTGCTGTCTCCAAATATATGATATTAAAAATACATTAAAGGGATAGATGTTGGGCATTTTCCACCAATAAAGGAAGCAGTTATTTATATCATAATCAAACGAGGTGTATATCGATATATGTGGTGCAGACAAGTAGATTTTACGCAAAAAATCGAAACCTTAAATAGAATCCGTCAGACCCGAATACAGAGCCCAAACCGGCCATGGTCAGGACGTGTGATGTTGACCCCGGCAAGCAAGAATTACATCCAAAATGTCAAGGAGAGACTTACCTAGAAGCAAAGAAAAGAGAAAAAGTGATTAATACACAACTCGGAAACAACTTTTCAACTACTAGGAGTTTATGAGAGAAGCAGGGAAAAGGTGAGACCGATATGTCCTTCTGTCTGACCTCACCGTTCACTCATTTTTCCCAACGTCCCCAAACTCAGATTAGCCTCATACACACGCGCACGACGCTAACAATCTGACTCGAAGGCACAATTAACAGAGAACTTCTGAGCCGCGTGCAAAAATTGCAATGAGGCACCAAACACTTTATTTTCTGCATAACATTAAGGCCCTGACTGATTAATAATTTATCGTAAAAATGCATCTTGAAATTAAAGCTCTTTTTTGTGCGCGGCAGCGGCGGCTGATGGTGAGGGAGAGAGCTGTTTTGAAGGATGGAGAAGCAACGTCGGTACTTAATAACCCTGACACCAAGGGATTGCAATTAAGGGTTCACATTATAATCTGCAATCTTGTTTTATTAGGTGGATGTGATGGTAATAACTAGTGTTTCGCATAGATAATTTCAGCACCGGTTAACCCAATGACTGTCCACCAGGAAGCGTCGTCGCCGAGGAGCCGGAGAAGAAGGGAAAATCAGTGAAGGGAGGGGGAAAAAAACCTCTTTTTATATCAAGGTAGCAATCATGGCTGTTCATCAAAAACATAAAAAAGCATATAGCACCTCACATAACTGTCAGAGAACTGCGTTTCATGAGGGCTTCATGCATAATGCCTCACATGAAAACTGCGCTTGGTGAGAGACGACACGGATGAGACCTCAAAGGGGAAAGAAAAGTAAAACGGAAAAAAGAGTGGGAACTTTGCAAAGTCTGCAGGGGAAAAGCCATTTAAGGCACCTCAGCAGGATGCGTTGGCTGATGAGCCCACAGAATCGACTGAAGCCGTTGACTTCGCTCTCACACAAACACACAAAGAAGAAAAAAAGCGCTGTGTGATTTCAGCTCCCTTGTCTTATGAAGCGCTCTTTGAGTGACACTTCAGCCATTTTTTTTGTGCTCCGTCTCTCGCACGTACACAACAAATCTGACATCTAGGTCTCAGATAAAGGGAGAATATTCAAGCCAAAAGATCGCGCTAACATGTCTGAAATAGCAAACGGGAGACACAAGCTGACTGACAGCTAAACGTTTTGAAGGGAGAAGCTAACAATGATATATGATATTCGCGTAATGAAGACGTTGATTCACTTTGGCACAGAGCAATTACGCAAATCGCACCATTCCTACACCAGAAAACACAGTTGATGGCTAATAGGAATGACAAAAGCAATACCTAAAGACTCTGTGAAATCAAAATGATTTAGATCATGCCTGTTAGCTCTGAGGTCATCCATAGGTCATAAACAGTTTTTAACTGTAAGAAAGGAAAACGACAATAAAGCTGTAGTTTTGTGAATGAATTTAAGGTTCTCTCCTTGATCTCGCAATATATTTTCAAGAATAGTTTGTACACATATCTTCCTAGGGAGCTTTTCCCCACGTGCGTCATGTTTTTCTTGCTCACTGAGGGTTACGAGGAAGTCTTTTTTGCAAACTGCTCTGGAAAAATGTTTTTTTGTCAAAAGCACAATACGAATACAAACCAAAAGAGAAAAATGTTCCTCTTCAGGTGTTTACATGTAAGAGTAGTCCAACCTAATAGTTCATTTGTTCCAGATCATTTTTTAAATAATTCCCTTTTACGTTAACATATGACAATATAAAATATATATATATAATATATAAAAGCAGAAATCTCTTTTATTTTCTGTAAAGATCATGTTGTATCTGTAATATCACCATTTAAATAAAGCATTTAAGTAAGCATTCAAATAAAAACAACAAATAGAGTCTTCGTCTATTTTTTCATATCTAGCCATTTTACAGTACTTCTTCATTCTTTGTGTGTTTTTATTTATGAGAAAAATGTCGCTGAGTGCCCTTTCATTACACAAATTCATTTTACTAGGACTACAGTCAAACACACATAGTGAAAGAAGGAGAGGCAGACAGAAAGACGGAGACTGAGACAGAGATTGGGAAAGGTTTGGAAGCAGAGACAGACCCGTGACAGGAAGAACACTCTGGTGAACACACTACTGCTGACAGCTTGTTTGTGACTTGATGTGTTCGCCAGCTGAAAACTCTTCTGTTGAGTCGATAGAGCTAGGAATTACTCTCTTTTGGCAAACAGCACCTTACACTATGGAAGACGGCCGTGAGAGCAGCATACTACCTGAGTGCTCAGGCTGCATATCATTCAAAGGGAGCGAGACAGTAAAAACATATCCGAACCATACCTGTGGTGTGTTTTTACAAAACTGACACGAGTAGCTGTGCTCATTACTCTCAACATACAGTACTCGTACTGAAAACAATAGTGACAGGATTCAGGAACCAAACTGAGTACCTGTACTATACAAAGAGGTAATGTTGAAGCAACTCAAACTTAAAATTATCAAAAATAAAAACTGTATATATTTTTGATCATTTACCAAATGTTTATTTTACTCTACTGAAACCCTAGATTTTAAGAGTAACAACTGAATAAATGAATCAATGAATATATTTATTTTAGGGTTTATTTATTTATAATAATAATAATAATAATAATAATAATGATATGTTGCCGGTGTTATAAATCAATCAATCAATCACTCACTGCGCTTCTGAAGAATTATGTGACACTGAATACTGAAGTAAGAGCTGCTGAAAAGTTCGTCTAGCCATCACAGCAATGAATAACATTTTAACATATAGTAAATATAAACTAAATAATTACTTAAGTATCAAATACAAAATAAATTGTAACAATATTAAAAACAATTTTATATATATATTACATAAAATAGCATAAATGTTTTTTCACATTATGAAATTGTAATAATGATTTCACAATACTAATTAATTTTACTATGTTTTTGTAAATGCCTTTGCCAGTAATAATAATAATCACCCTCATCACCATCATCATCATCATCATCATCTTTTACCAATACTCTAATAAAGGCTCAAAAATATACACGGTCAACTTATAACAACCTTTTGAGGAGTACTGTTTCAAATCTTCAAGACTCCACCCTCCCTTACTACAATCTGTCATGCTGAATAAGTTTCTATGTAGTAATTTGTAACGTCAAAACTTTTCCTAAATAGTTCATACTCATAAGGCACATATAGTTTCCCCAGTGAGCACACTTAACATGCAGTGTGCAAACTGAATTAGCTGTCCCCTATCAAATAGACCCGATAATTAGCATGCAATCATTAGTGCACATGGAATCGTCTCTAACTAATACTCATCAACCCCTGAGCTCCGCTCCACGCATTCATATCCCTTTAAAAGTTACAAATTGAACGTGTAATAGATTTCCACTGATATGAGCATATTGGAATGGTGCATATTAATGATAACATTAACCAGCCACCATCACACTACATTAAAATATTAATGAGCTGTCCCAATGAGAAAATTAAAATATTTAATGTGTTGGTTGGATATTCTTCCGCAGAGCTCTTGTTTTCCGTTACCATCCCAAAAGGGAAAGATGGGATATTTTTACTCAAGAGTTTATGTAGATCTCTCTGCATGCAGGTCCCGTCGGAGGAACTCTGATGTCTTCTTCTCCTGTGTTAGCCGAGCTAAATTTCCATTCTTGCGCATACACACACAATCTTCTTCAGACGGTGGCATGTCTTCCTCCGTTCTGGCTGGAGCTAAGCATTTATGGCAGGAGAACAGCTCTGGCAAATGACTCCTCTGAGGGGCGAATCAAAGCGGAATGACATCTGGAGTGACCTAGATTTCATTGTGCGTCCACAGTAAGAAGAGTCACTTGACTGTCATCAATTATGAAATGTCTCTCAAAAAGTAACAAAGAGCCGTACAAAATAGAATTCAAATGATAAAATATAATTTGCAAGACGGGAGCTTCGGTCTTTCGGTTAATTCATATGCTACCACAGTATATGCAAGTGCAAACCATTCCCAAAAACTTCAAACAAAGTCCGAGTGATGAAAGCGGCGTCTTATCCAGTCATTCTGTGGCTATTCTTGGACATTGACAGCAGTTCCTGGTTGTCCGCCCTGCTGGCACCTCGCACAGTGAGAGAAGCCAATAAAGAACAGGAAGTCAGAATAATCACCTGCTTAGTATTCAAGATCTCCCGCTTTCTAAATGAACCTGGCGAGTTCAAATCTAGTAGGAGGAGATCATTTCTGTAGGCAGGATGGATACATTAGTGTGGCACAATACCATTGGACGCCAATTTGACTTTTAAACTTTGGATGCCAGTCCAAGGTCCCCTCGGGCAGGATAACGTCATGCTGTAATCGCTGGCTATGTTGGTATTAACTCATTAGCATCAAAGACTTGGGGCTTGATGAAAAGGCTGGTGTCGGGACCCTTGTGGCGTCTGCAGTCGCAGTTTCCACGAGGCCAAGCGCCGCCCGTGGCGAAGAGCCCTGGTTTGATAGGAAAAGGGCGAAGCCGTCATTGGCCCTGCTCTTTCACTCCAGTTTCCATGTCGCAGATAGCCTCAGTAACACAAGGAGAAATCTTTGCCTCAGACGAGCTAAAGTGCATATGAACCCGACTTGATTCTAATATAACACACTATAACGTGCAGGCGAAAAATGTCAAAGTTAAAGGTGAAATGTGTAATTCTTTCAAAAAAAACCCTTCTCCTATTGCAGTCGAATATGCACATACAGCTCAAAGTAGTCAAAGTCATTGATACATTCACTTTGAAAAACATGTCACTTTCAAAACAACGTTGTTTATTTGAGCAGTCTGATTATGTCAATCTCTGGCACAGCCAATGTTGTTCATTTGGGACAGGACTAGCAATATTAAACAAATGTGTCTGTAAAAGATGTCTGGAAAAAAAAAATCTTTATTTTCTCAGTCCTGTTTTGTGCAAACTAGAAATGCACCAGTCCCATACCTGTCTGCTTGGGGATGGTGTGATTATAATTATTTAGGAATTTTCATTGATTTAGTTTTTTAATAAGTCTCCTATGCTTTACCAAGCCTTCGTGTATTTGTTTAAAAATCTGCAAAAAATTTTACATTTTCTAAAATATTATTACAATTTAAAATATAATTTAAAACTGTAATTAATTCCTCTTATAGGAAAGCAAAATTTTCAACAGCATTACTTATTCATTATTCAAAAATCATAATGCTGATTATTATTATTTGTCTTATGCTGCAAATAGTTCCAGGCTCAAGATTTTTGAAGGAAAACAAATCTAGATCCTTAGATGTACAGAATGTTCAAAAGAATGGCAATATTTTGTAATAAAAATCTTTTTAATAGTAGAATTGTTTTACTCTCACTATAAAGCAATCGATTTAGAGCATCGTTAAATAAAAACAAAAACGATATTAATTTATTTTAAAAATGCAATTTATATTTATATATATATATATATATATATATATATATATATATATATATATATATATATATATATATATATTGATTGGATTATGACTTGGAATCAGTCATGAGTTTTTGAAATTCCTTCCAGAAAGAATCTGTGCGATCAGTGCCTAACCATTGCAAACTTTACTATGATGAAGGGTTATACAAAATTCTACTCAACAGCCATACATGACCACTTTAATCCTGGAAAATATACAGAATTCATTCGATTATAATTTTAGAGGCCTGCAATTTGTCTTTTTCAGTATTCTCCCCAGATGATCTGCTGCACATGTTGCAGTATGGGTCCATGATTCTGATTAGATGGGTCCTGCATCCCCACATCCTTACATTCTCACAGGCTCCTCTGGTCTTATTTTGGTCTTAAAATCCCTCCAGCTCCCATGATGGCTCTCCAACCTCCTGACCCCTCCCACATCTCCACGGCCCTGTCCAAATTCACCTGTCACTCACATCTCCTCTCTGACATCTCCCGGCCAATGGCAGCCTGGCTCAGATTGACACAGACAGCCGCAAGTCACTGGGCTGGAGACTTATCACCAGCAGGCAGCTTGTAAAGACTGAGAGGGCCAGCGCTGCCAGTTTCACATCACAGCCGGCTTGCTTGCTCATTTCTGCAGCGTTTTCGACAACTACAACGTTTGTCAGTAACCGCCAAAATGTTGCGACTAGGTGCTTCTCACGAGAAGAGCTTCTCGTCGAGTATTTACACATCTCGCTAGATAATCTTTTATCACTGCTCCCTCCTTTCAATCACAGTATGAAATTGAATTACACATTTGATGGGATATAGTGCGGTTGCGTTTCAATTTGGTTGATCCTACAGAGCTTTCGAAAGACAATGTGTCAAGGCGGAACTTTGAAAAGATGCGGCAAATCGCGGGGCGAGATGCAATGCTACACTTGTTCTGACAGTCAATTAATTTGAGCGGAGACGAGAGATAAAGGAAAGGGTGAGGAAACCTGACAAAATGCTTGTTTTATAATACTGCTGTCTCGAGAGTGAATGGTCGTGATATTCAGAAGCTCATTGTGGGTGGTTAATCCTCAGCGGCCAAAGCGGGCGAGCTGTAATTGCAAACCCTTGACGACAAACTCACTATTGCACTGCATTAACAACCCCATTTCACTCATCAACAACCTTCCCGCCCTGCTCAATGCTTTATTTGTTCATATTCCTTAAGCCAGCAGCACATAAAGGCACAAAGGTGTGTGTATATACAGTTAAATTAAGGCTAGAGAGCAACCCTGTCTTCCTCTTGATGCACACTGTTGACAAACATATTATCTGCAGAATGGGCCGCATGAGGAGGGGAACGGCTCTCTGCAGAATGCACAATCGATCCTTCTTGATTTCTCCCTCCTACTGCAAGTTAAGAAAACCCAGTCAATTTCCCGCTTGTTCACCCTGATTGTGCAGTTGCAAGGGGTCTAGCAATATAATATGACAATTGCTCTCTCATCATATATTGTATACATTTACATTGTTCAAATGTCGGAAGCCACTGGGTTTCAAAATATATATATATATATATAGAAAAAATCTGAAAAATAAGATAAAGCCCGATTTGGACAGTAATTGTTTTTCAGATGGACTTCTGTGGAATCGTTTGGTAAATAAAATACATTTTATTTAAAATAGGTTATTATTATTATTATTATTATTATTATTATTATTGTAAAATGTTTTTAAAAGAAGTTATTTCACATTACATAATTATTATGGAAAATGTATTATTTTTCCAAGCATATTTTAGAATATATAATCCTATTTATTTCATGAGCCTATTTCAATTTCTCATTCAAAAATAAGAAAACAGTTGTATTGCATACCTGCTGCTGCCATAATAAAGATCTATTTTGAATGTTTACATGCTTTTCTGCTCCCAGTCGCTGTGGTGTAGCAGTTATGAAGTATTGTTCTTTTAAGCATTTCAGGAATAAATATGCATGGAAATTACACCCTACAACAGTTACCGTACGGTGTTCAGGAATGTTCAAAAAGGGTTTAAACACTGAATTTTGGATTCAGATGGCAATTAAATTACCACACGACTTTGCTGTCAGAAAACAGTAGGCAATTCGGCCGAGGATTTTTACAGGGGCGGTGAGAGATAAACACCGACATTCTGGATTCGGACGGCAATTAAATCACCGACTACAACCCTGTAAATGGTAAAAATCACTTATGTCCCCATGAGAAACAATTACCGTCCGAATAGAGCTTATGCAATATTCAGAAATAATATATAACATGCATAAGCCCTATTCTGACGGCACTGGTTGTTTGAAATGTGTGTTTCACAGATGTACTTGGTGATTTTAATCCTGACCCATTTTGCCACACAGTCTCTGTCATAATTCCAGAGCATATAACCAATCGTTTTTTTTTTTTTTTTTGGTAAACACTGTGGTCCTCTGAGAAAAGTAATCCCATCAGAATGTGAATATTTGTGATGGCCAGTGATATTGTTTTTTTACAACACGTTTCCTTGTGTGTTTTGGTCAAAATGAATTACCACAGACGCCTCTTATGCTCCTCCCAGGCAAAAAAACCCCAAAAACAATAATAAAATCAATAAACTGTTAAGACTGGCAATTGTAATATCAGCATCAAGATTACTTGCATTCATTTCTGTACTCAATTAGTCAATTTAGTGTTACCATGATGGTGTTTAGTGTTTGTGTGAATGACACTGCGCACCTTCTACTGCAAATTAGTATTTAAACACCAAAAAAAACACACCAAACGGATTTAACGCAGATATAAAAATTGTTAGGAAAAGACTTTACAATGGCATGAACATAGAATAGCAACATAGAATTTTTACCACTCACAACCTTCAAAACTGCTTTATAAAGTTTAGCTTACGCAAGTTTCATAGGCTGAACAAATGGCAAGCTACAAAGGTACAATCCACTGCACAAACTCTACTTCTACTCCTAACATCCTTGTTTTCATTCTTGTCAAAAATTACCCCAAGGTCAAAAACATATAATCTCATAACACACAACATCGGAATTAAGTGGAATCTTTAAGTGTATTCTATTCTATATAGCTCTTACAAATCCATATATGACCATTTTATAACCCAAGCCCGAGCAGTAGTAATAGTGATGTTTGCCTTACTGAGCAGCACTAATAATTTAAACATCAATACTTTAGACCTCCGTGTATTCATTCAATATGGTAACATAGGAGTCTAGCAATACTGTCCTGTATCGATCTCCTTCCACCTGTATTTTCCCAATGCCAGTATTGGCTCAGGATTTACGTACTCACATCCACCCGTTTCACAGCTATCGATTAGCTCCTCTGGCTGTTCTGTGTTAGCTAACAATCTCCAGAAGGATGCTGTTCTCTCACACCTACTTTCCCATTCATTCATTTATGAGCCCAGAAACTTTTCCCAATGATATAAAACTGCATCATACCTTCCTAGGCCTGCTACAGCGCGGGAAACATTCATTTACAGTTTCGTAAACATCTTCCTTTGCATCATGCTGTGTAGTTAGTGCTGACAGTTAAGAAATAAAGCAGTTAAGCACCACAATAAAACCTCTTACATAAGAGCGAAGAGTGACGCCTATAGCACAATGTTATGACTGCGGCTTTATGCATTATCTCACTTAAACTCGAATGCAGATCCGTATCTGCTTAATTAACTCACAAGCGAATGGAAGCGAAGCTTGATGTGATTTTCTTACCCCTCTTAAAAAAAGCTGCAGGAGATTGAACTCTGTCTGAAAGCAGCAGTCTATTTTAAAACATGTCAGGATATGAAACTTAAGGACCATTTTACTGACAGTATCTCCACTGCTGGAGGCGCTTCTTCGTCACCGAAGGCAGACAAAGGTGAAGCGTTTAAAGGGGGATTAGACGTCTCCTTTACATGTATTGAATTGTTTGAAGTGCTTGTGTGGACTGCTGTTCTGGAAAACCACAAGGACTTTGTTTACCAACCTTTTTGAGAACCCCGTGGAGCAGGATGCAGGAATGTTCAAGCACTTTTAAAAAACCCAAACTCTGGAAGCAGGAAGTGTCTTTTCATGTTACCGGACCGTATGAAATAAATGACTTCCGCTCTAATACCCTTCATCAAAGATAAGGGAATATTTCAAAAGTTCCTTAGCAAAATGAAAGAGCATTTTTTTTCTTTTCTTGCCATTTTTTTAAATATAACATGACTATTTTCCTTTTTTTCACTTTTTAAACCTTTTTCAACCACTTCTTGATGTCTGTGATCTGTCAGATCAGATGACAGAACCTTGTGACATACACAGCAAAACCTCCCTTGATACAACACTACTAGGAGGAAAAAAAGCTTTCATCTTATAACTTACTGAAGCTTGTGGACTACATGCTGCTGAACATTAAGAAGATATCAATGCTGAAAAATAAGAGATGGATGGTGTTTGCCAAAAAGGTACTACTGAGAGCTCCAAAAAATGTTATTGCTTTTTTTAGCATTCCTCTTGTAAACATTTTTTTTTAAAGTGAAGCGTTTGTAGTGGCACCAAATGGAACAGAAAAATAATATATTTCAAACAGGTTTCCTAAAACAAATCCGTCTTCCATTGTTCAGACAAATAGGTGAGGATAAAAGAAGAGAAATGCAAGGCTCAGACAAACTCTTAAGTGATCATTTGTGGTAATAAATTGATTTTGGTTTATATGCTAAGTGTCTTTCACTCATTTTCTTTTCCATACATAATGACATGTTTGAAAATAACACGCTGTCAGAAAAATTCTAAGCTAAAGCTACTTTAAATTCACCTTTCGAGCAGGAGACAGATACACAATGGCTGCAAATAGCCATGTTGACCACCATTATCAAGCGAGACTTTAAATGAGATGTCATACGCAAAGAAAATCACAAAATCCTAATACAAAATAAAACATGGCTGCTTTTCTTCATGTCCTGAGAGCAAACGCTGGCATCTGTCATTTTGTATTGGCCAAATAAACAACAGTGCACATATTTGTCCAGTGATTAGCGTTGACAAGGTCTCAGCTACAGATTTAAATTCTGACAACAACAAAATGGGACATAAATACTCTAAAAGTCGTTGCTGTTTGCTCTATATCTCACAGTAGAAAATAGAAGTGAAAAATAGCAGAACAAACACCTATCCGTATCTACTTTACCATCAGTGAAAGCTGATTTTGCCACAGGTTTATTATCCGCCATGAGAAGAAGAAAACAAACATTCATTTTCTTTAAACATGCAAAAGAGATGAAAAGTCTGTATGCTTATATTAAATGGAATCACATTACTCAGCGTATGTACACAAGAAAAGTTTCCCTCAAACATTTGCTTGATACACCTCCATTTGAAGAACGAAAAGCCTTCACCACAAATTCATTTTCCTCAAAACACAAGCTACTTGTCTAATGAAATCTAGAGGGATTATAAGACTTTGCCAGCGCAGCCCACATCCTTCACCTATTTCAGGAATATCTTCAGGGTGTAAACCTTTTTTTCCCTCATATCTCTCCTGCGCTCGACCTTAAAGGGATTAGACAGCGAGCACGCACGCAACACGCACATACACACCCACCTCACTGGAATATATTTGTACTTTTTTCCGTCTTCAGACAACAGAAGACTTATTAATTGTCGCCGCTGAAGAACACGAGTCTCGCTATGAGCTACCTGAATGAAATTGAGGTACAACAAGACACTCGATACATTAAGATTTAAATATAGGCTAATTGTGCTGTTTTGTCATTCGTATATATGTAAAACTGACATTGGGTAGGTGACATGGGAGTAACATGCCAGCAGCTCATGATCCAGTGTTTTGAGTATCAGTCAATCAGTTCCCAATAAATGCTTTTCCACGCAAACTCATCTCTTCATACTGGGTCACCATGCATCTGATAAGCCAATGTGCCAACATATTATTCTTCTTATTACCTATAATCAAAAATCTAGGCCTAAATGTGCATCAAAATCTGACGCAAAATTTGCAAGTCGGTTTTTCCCCCTAAATCCTGCAGCCCTGGTTATACATTTTAATTCCACGTTCCACTAAATCAAATTCTCTCTGAGAAGTCTTCATTAAACAATCTGAGAATGATGATGACTTTCCAGAATGCTGTTGAGAGATCTAATTCAGAGCTTCTAGTGAGAAAAAAAACCAAAAAAACAACTGCAAATGGAAGCTTCAGCACGTTTGCGTCAATGAGAGCTCCTAAGAGCCCTGTAGGTGGATGGTTCAGGCACCCAGATAAATGCTCACACGATTGCATGCGTTTCTCTGGCACCCGTCAGGAATCCTTTGTATTTGTCGAGAAAATGGCGCTTTGTCAATTACGCTCAATAATGCCTTCTGCTGATTTGCCAGAGATAATTAACAACTCTAAATGCACCCTCAGGTAAAAAGAGTGGATCTGAGAGCAAATGAAAGTGTGAGAGGCTGAGAGAGTGAAGACAAAGTAATGCAGAAGAGCTGCAATTTTGTCTTTTAAAACCACAAATATCTCAACCTGCTATTATAAGGCTGCATAAAATACAACAATATGCCAGGTGTCAGGGCACTGCAACATTGCTACAACTGTCTATGCTGCAGTAAACCACTCAAGGTGTTTTATCTTTGTACTACAGTAAAAGAGAGAGAGAGAGAGAGAGAGAGAGAGAGAGAGAGAGAGAGAGAGAAAACAGTGGAAATTATAAAAAAAAATGCTTTTCTGTCCCACAGAAGGGACTGCCAGGAAACCAGAACAGCAGCAGATGTTCCTCGCATGCTGCTGCAGCTGAAGCCCAGTGGATTTAGCTCAAGTTTAGCTCAGGTAAAAGACAGCATTGTGGGGAATTCTGTATTTATTACCTATTGTTCTGACCGGAGCTGTTTTACTTTTTCTGGACAGTGTTTGCTGCTGTAAAAAAGGCCACGTTGGCATTCCGTACAGTTCATGCGAAGCACCCAGATGTGGGTTGACAAGGATGTGCGAATATATGCCCGTCGGATTCGGGTTTTGTGTCTTCAGCGGGAAACCGTGTGGGACAGGATGTCCTGGACAGGTATGGACTGGATGTGTGGTGTGAACAGCAGGGATTTGTGGAGAGGCAGGGCATCAGCTCAGGCCTGTCACAGGCTTTAATGCACTTGACTACACTTAACAGAGGCAGCCAGCCATGGAGAGATGCACATGGGAAACACGGATGGCTGGACGGGTTCTGAGGACATAGGCCGGCCTCTTTCTGAGCGTATACACACAAACACAAAGCACAAATTCAACACAAAAGAGACAAATGTCAATAATTTGTTTTAAACTGCCTCGTCCTTCAAGAACAGCCTCTTTTGTAAAGCCTGCATTATGTCGTGACAGCAACACAAAGCAATCTGAACTCAAAATGAGACACACAAAATGTTAATATTGTTTTGAAGTTGTCAAAAATAGGTTTACAAAATTGTTTAAATATGGGTGTTAACGTGTTGACGTATTCTTCAGTCCAAAGTCACAGTGTGAAAGAACTCATTTTAAAGCTCAGTTTCAGTGAAGTCTTTTGGACAAGAAGAAAGTTCTGAAAATTACAGTATGTTTTCGTGTTACATCATCCTCTTTTATCTGAAAAGATCAAGGGCAGTTTGATTCCTCATGATATGACCCTTTTAAAGTTTGGTAAGGTGTCCTAACCAAGCATGATGCAATGTAGTGACAAGTGATAAAAGCTTTTTCGTGTAAATCTATGTTTTTAATGTAACCAGCCATTGTTTATATTTCTGTTGAGATGAACTGGGTGGCCCCTGCCCACCATATCAATAGTGTTCCTAATAACATTGCATTAACATTCAAATATGATTTGAATAACTCAAGTTTCACATTTAGTGTGGACAGACAAATCATTAGAAACATAATGTCAGGCCAAAAAAAAAAAAAAATCCACTATCAATAGTGTTTTGACATATAAAGCACCGCTGACATACATTTTTTAAAACCAAACAAGTTTCTGTTGGTCAACAAGCTAAATGTGTGTTAGGAACACAAAACTAATTGACTATTTAATTGATTGACTGTCTGTCTATGCAATTAACAAGTCAATGGGTTCCAATGTTGTTTTGACAATTATTGTATGTATTAAAATGTCATATTTTGTGTTCCACAGAACAAACAGCACAGGCTTAGAACGACATGAGGAATTTTCCGTTTTGGGTGAATTATTCCCATAAGTATTTCAATCGGTATTAATAGCAGAATGTTAATACATAAGGTTAAAGGTTTAGAACAAATCTGTTACCAGAATGTTTGTGGAATATAAATACAGACCTACTCATTGTAATTGACACTAAGAGATGCTGTGTACTCCACTCAACCCTTCCCTTCAACCAATCCTGTCGAGACTCCGATGGTTAGCTGGAGAAAACTTTGGAAAAAAATGAACTAACGGCTCAAACTGATGCCATAAATCTTACCCTCAATAAAACTCATTATCTCTTTGCGGAGATAGAAGCAAACCCCCCTCCCTTCATTCCAAATCACACCCGTAACTCTCAAGCATGAGGAAAAGTGTGGTGGATGAATGCTTGATTACTGTAATTTATAACTACAGGCTTCGCAGGGAGTCCTGTCTGATAATTAATGTCTCAGTTCTGTTATCTCTCATTTGTTTCAAATGGCTAAAGGTGACTCTTTGGGACGTGGGGGATGGGATAGTGGCTATTTGTGTGGGGACGGGTAGAGGGTGAGGAGTCCAGCTCAGGCCTGGGCAGACCCAATCTATAGTCATCCATCACCTTACAAACACACACATTCTGTCTTACTCAGTCCGGCCCGCGGAGGACCTCCAAAGAGGCAGAAAGCAGGCCAGCAGGCATATGTGCTCTTTTTCCAGCTTTTTGCAGCGATACGACCTGCGACGCACATTGGAGACTTGAAAATCTATAAATCTCGCCATATTCAGCCTGCCTGACGTGGAACAAGAAGCAATTAACAAAAGCATTCACTCAGGAACGCCATTATTAACATTTTCAATTGGGCGCAATACTGGAGAAAGAAAACTCATTAGAGCTATCGAACACGCATGCAGGTGCGCTGTAAATGAGGCAGCTTTCAATTACAGCTGGTTCCTTTCATCAAGACAGCTTTGTAAATTTATGATATTTCTGCCTATTACAATGATTTCTCTGCTTTTTTGTGTGTGTCAAGTTGCTAAATGTCACAACATTCCACTTCAACAGGACATGGTTAAGCAAGCATGATTTTCCTATTGTGCCACAAGATACAGTAACTTCCAGACGCTCATCAAACTGTTGGCATTTCAATGAAAGCAGAAAGTCCCGATTTCAATCTACAGAGTTCTTAAACTACAATAACCTAAACATAGCACTATTAAATATCAAATATTTATAAATATACCGCTTCACCACAGGGTGACCTGACCTTACCATCTGCTTTTGATTCAAAGGCAGCATCCTGTTCATAGATAGAGTCATAATACTTTGTATTTTCCACTGGTGTCAGGAGTATCTTTACAACATGAGTGACGTGCAAAACATTGGCCGTCAGTAGCACAACAGTGTCCAAAGAGAAGGAATAATTCCAGCCCCTTGAGCTACCGGTCTTGTTTTGATAGCTGGAAGTAAAATGTCAGGCACAACATGGGTTTAGTTTTGTGTTCTTTCAGTGGCAAAAGAAAAAAAAAATCAATCCATATTTTGCCAGGGTACAAAAGCACAAAGAACCCTGTGAAGAGACCCCTGCAGCTCACCCACGGGCCGATGTACCACCCAAGCGTTTCAGTGCCTATCCAGTCAGGCAGAGGGAGAAAACTGCCACATAAATGGGTGCTTTATGCCAACACATATGGGACAGGTGCTAGATGTTTAGCAATGTGGGTATGTGTGTGTTACGGTTTCATAATTGCCAACGATTGGCCTTCGAGCATTGATTGTCACCATTGACAGCTTGCACAAAGAGCCACCATGTAGCAGTGATTATCTACTGTACCTCTTTCAGAGGGACCTTTTTTGGGGATAAAAAAAAAACCTGGTGGTGGGGGTCTTGCAAACACATTTACAAAATTTTAAACAAAGAGCAAATGCATTCGATTTTTGCAACTCTGTTCTAAACTGGCCATAAACAACTAACTCCCCAAAGTAAAAGAGACAGAAACAGACTGACTACTTATATTTTTTTATACATAGTTATTTTGACACATAAATTATTAAAAATGTCTATTCTATGCCCTGAGAGATCTGTATAAACCTTTTGCATATCTACATTCTTTTTTTATTACAAAAATATTATTTACTAATTAAAAAAATAAACAATTATTCAGACGCTGCAAAACAATCTGTATATAATACATTTATATTTATATTATTATAGGACTAGTCACAGTAAAACTAGTCCATCATTACGGAAAATTAGTTCCATTAAATTAAATGAAATCTTCTCAAAAGAGTAAAGCATAATAAATATATCTATCTGAGCAACATTTGAACCTGTTGTAAGATAGCTGACAGAGAAAAAACCTGTGACTGTGACAGTTTTCTGCTTGAAGTCCACAGTGGATACAGTATCGTATAAACAATAGGATCTCTATCTGTTGACATTTCTACCGTCGCACCATGTATATACCATTACAGTCCGCCCAGTCCCTTCTCCAACTCTAACAATGTCAAAAATGACTTCCAGGAGAACAAAACCCTGAAGCCAGCTCTATCTGGCACACAAAAAGCGTTCCTAACATCTGTTGAAAGAAGAGCAACAAGAAATATGTTTTCTTTCTAGTGTCGGTTCCGGCTGTACTCTGAGGAGAATGAGCTGGCGTGCTGCACTGAGATCTTCATCTGCTCTGAGATCTTTGATGTTGGCCTTCCTCTGCTCCCGTTCCCTCCCCCCTTCATTCTCCTCTGTTTATTTAACCTTTACGGAGTCCTCATTAGCCGGCTCACCCACGAGAGCGTGCTGGATTGTCAGTAGAAGGCTAAATTAACAGTTGGAGCATTGATGTGACTAATGCCTTGAGCTGGGATCATGTTGGTCAGTATGTTCTGTGTAATTACTTCATCACCATGAAGCAGTTTTCCTAAGTGATTAATCGCATATGGTTTTTTACCCCTCCACCGCCTTTGCCCCCATGTCGAAAGTGCGCGAAAGTTTGTTATCTGGCTGTTAAGCAGCGTCCGCCAGGGCCCCGTGAAAGGATTGCTCACTTTAAGGGCTCAAAGCCGCTGACATGTACCGCATTAATGGATTCCGTGTCCTGGAGCCGTCTCGCCCAGTGTAGCGGAGCAAAAAGCAAGCGGAAGGGGATAAAAAAAGAAAAATACAGAGTCAAAAACCCACCCACGCTCTAATAGTGTTGTGGACATGGTCTGAAAATGCATGTGTGTAATTTGGTAAGTAATTAATTAGGCATGACAAAACATAGACAAGGCGCGGCATCCGTAATCAGCATGCGTCTCCGCCAGTGGGAAGAGTCCGACGTTTAACAGAACAAAAGATGGGCTCTCTTTTACTCCCTTCCAGAAACATAATTATCGGCAGGCAAGGTGGCACACGGAGGAGCGGTTCAGGGCCTTACAGAGTAAACAGAGGGAGAAAGAGAGCGAGAGAAAAAGAAACAAGAGCAAACAAGCCAGAAATCCAGCCAGAGAAAGCCAGAGAGGGTGGTCCCCAAAGAGAGTCTAATGCCCCAGGCCGCTGGTCACACTCGCTATGGGGCACATAGAAATGCATGCTGTCCTCACTGTAGCATGCAGATGACAAAAGGGAACGGCACATGGAGAGCGAGAAGATGGAAGCAAACGAAGGCCTACAGGTAGAGCGCTTGTGATCTTTCAGCTTTGGCTGCACTGAAACCTCATTATCAGACAGAGAGACGTGAGGATTGGGTAATGAATCCCAGCGCTATGTGTGTGTGTGCGTTGGCTTGGAGGGAAGGCTCGGCGTTTGGAGCGAGCCCAGTGAGAGGGAGGCGCATGCTGGGCCAAGCGGACTCCTGAAGATAATTGACAGTTTGCCTCAACAGGTTGCAGCTTTTCTCTAATGCGCTCTCCTGCAGCAGGCCGGCCGACATTTGATAATTGGGTGGCAGTGGTGGGTGAGTTGTCCCCTGACCGAGGCCCTTCTCCACAGCTGGCCCTCGCTCAGACCTGTCTGACAGCTGCCGACGAGATACGGGGGCTCCAGAGGCCCTCTGGGATACAGTCATCAGTCAACAATACTAAAAATAACCTGAGGGGACTATGGCATCACACTGGTGGCCGTTTTTTGGAAAACATGGAATGGAATGAGATGACAGGAGAATGGGGGTAGAAACGTTTTGCCATCAAGGCGATGAAAGCTGGCAAATTACAATCTAGAGGACGCTGAGTAGAAAACCAGAAGAATATACCCCAGAATGCATGGCCAACAAACAACTAGCATGACTGAAATTAAAATGACATTCACAATATATAAAAAATATATATTATCGAAAAAAAGTACACGAAAAATGTGCACAAAATTTTTACTTGATGAAAGTAGTGAAGAAAATAACCTATAAACAATATTGATACTACAACACTTAAAAGGTGTATACATCTTATTTATCTTTTTTATTTTAAAAAATAAAATAAATATACACATACACACATTATAGCGTATTTATCAGTGTGTGTGTTTGTATGAGTAGTAGGCAAATGAATGTGTCCTGTGATGTGATAGAAAAATGTAAATAAAAAAAAATTATGCTCTTATGCTATTTGTGACTTTATTTGTCACACCACAGGACAAAAAGGTTCATCAAAGTTGTCCTAAGACGCTTTTTAATTTTAGGATTTAGGGCAACTTTGATGAAAGGTTTTGATCCACTTCAAACGTTGACTATCAGTTGTTGACTACAATCTGCTAAAGTTCAAACCAAGGATCAGAATGAGGAAGAAAAGCAAATTAAGTGACTTTAAATAGGAATGGTTTCTGCTGCCAGATGGGCTATATATAATAATATTAACAATATTTGTTGTATTTTAAGTTTTATTACTTATTATTCCTCTAGAAAGAGCTCCGCAATGAGAAAAACCCAGCAATTGTAGCACTAAGTGTAAGAAACCAGATGGACTTCCCAAACACACCCACTTGTCGGCCCTGGCAGGTAGGCGGGAGAACCATGGGATAGACGGAATGATAGCATAAACACGCCAAGCTGATTTTGCTCCAATGTATTAAATTCACTCTATTATGGATTACTAGAGCACATTTTAAAATGATATATAAAACATGTTTGGGTTGAATTTGCGTCAAAAATAACTATATCATTGTGAGAGAACTATATTGCATTACCATGACACGTACGATTTTTGGCCACACCGCCCACCTCTAGGATCTCAAACTGTTCTGTAGTTGCTGTGAATTTCATTCTAAAACAGGAAGAAATGGCTATAATGTTTCCCCACTAATTCTGAAGTGTCCTCCCACTCTCTAAGCTAACATGCTCTTTCCTCAGAACCGACAGCAGCACAAACAACCTCCTAGCACACATTTGCAAAGCAGCTAAAGCCCCCTGAGTGATTCCGCATTTTCCTAGCCCTTCGTAATAACCTGCCGCTTATTCCAGCTCAGGCCTGAAGCTAATGGATTCAGGAGGTTGTTTCCTCTCTCTCTCTCTCTCTTTTTTTTTAATTCGATGGCTTCCAGCCAATTGGCAATAAGACACTCTGCTTACGGTTTAGCTTTCCAACTTCTAAAGTCTCTCCTCGTTTAATGCGCGGGGAGAAAACAATTTCCTGATTGTCCTCTACATCCGTAATGAAACATTCAAGCCCTCCACTGAGGCGCGATTATGAGAAGCCAAGAGGGCAGCCGTAGTGAGTCTGCACACTTATAAAGATGATAAATATCAGTACTGTGGGCCTCCCTGCTAAACGTTAGCACAACTACCAGTTACCCGAGTGCTATCAACGAGGATGTGGGCACATGCTCTTCTAAAGCATCTGAGCTAAGTCAAACAGCTAGCTGTAACCATTTGGAACGCATTTCATGATTATTTGCTCGAAAAACTCAGTAGTGAAACGAAAGAAACCTAACACATGTGCTCTGATGCAATTATTAGGAGCAAGCGTGCATCAAACGATAAGGACGTTTCCGTTGAATAACCAATTCAAACGATTCATGAAAAACTGTATCTCTTAAATGAACCACATTTGGGGTGAAATGAACCGCTCTGCATCTTTTAAATGAACCGCCTTAGGGATGATTTTACCTTTTCTGTTTCTCAGCACATCTGACGTTGGAAGAATTCGACATTTAACAAGAAACAAATCCACTGCGGCATGTTGGTGTGCTGTGTGCCTGCCTGTGAAGGGCATGTAAAAAATGGACGTCACCATTCATCACAGTCGGCTGAATGTACTAAATCTTTTTATCCTTGGACGTTCAATCAATGTTTCCGTGGGTTACTCCGATGGAAAGATAGGCCAACACATCTTACAGAATTGCTCCTTTTTCCCTCTCTGTCTGCTCCAATGAAGCCAGATTAATCTATTTGCATGCATTGATATGAAATCTGTTCCCAAGATTCCATTGAGTAGCAATGAAGGGGGAAATAGACAGGACTATCTTCTTTTTGAGATCCTTTTTGCTTTCAGATTAACCATTCCACGCAAGCGTCTTTGCACACTATAATGCTCCCTTCAAATAATTAAGCAGGGGCATAATTTCTTTTTTAAAGCTCTTACTGAACGCTGATTGTTTTTGTCTATGCCTAAATTGGAAAACAGCTCTGCAAGGATTGGGTTTTATATTATATATTTATATTATAATCATCTTTCAAAGGCCGAAACAACAGGGCATCGGTCGATTTTGGTTCATACATGACTTTATCAAGGAGACGGACCGAAAATAAGAGAATGAAAAACATTAATTACTATTATGCTAAGAATTTGTGCATTACACATAAGTTCCATAGCAAAACTTAAAATTATGTAATGTAAGAAATTTTGCCATATAGTTGAAAGCAGCCAGTGTAGAGCTTTTAATGAAATCATCCTCCAAATATCTTTATTTATCTATCTACACAGTAACTTGGATGACTACCAAATACGGATAAGAGATATACTAGTCGTAATCATTATGGTTGGGAATAAAGAACATTTTAAAACATATTTTTTTAAATTGCTAATTATATGCAACTAGAAACAAACAAAAAGCCAGCAATAATAACATTAGAATGAATGTATTTAAAAATAATAATAATGCTGTCAAAATGTATATTTGTTTATTTATATATATTAGTTAGGGCCCACTTTTTTAATTAGGCCCAAGTGCCTCTTAATAAGAACCTAATAGTCAATTGATGTTTGATCTACAAAATCAATGCAAATTGTTCCCCAAGATAACAGTTCGTGGGAAGAATATATCATTTTTTGTGCAGTGATTTGCTCTGAAAGAAAAAAAAAAGCTGTCAGGGCAGATGTCCTTTTGGTGTATCTAATGCTGTGATTTGATTAGACTTAAAATGTGGTTTAAAACCCCACTCCATCTGCAATACAATTAGGTTTTTAATGGTGAACTGGTGATCCAGTCCATGCACTGATCTCCATAGGCTTATCTTCCTCTGTGTTGCTTTTTAATGGTAAAATGTTACTGCAATTATATGGTAAATTGAAACTATAATTGGAAACGAGCGCTTCATTGGAGGACCTAAATCAATCTCGGTGGGCCATGAACTGCTGAAAAAGGTGAAGTCCTTCTCTGTAGAGCAAGTGACACCACATGAGACAGCACAGCATTGGCTAATAGTGAACGGACACGAGACAGAGAACTAAAAGCATCCAAGTCTTTGCTACTGTATGTGATCTTTCATTGAGTGAATAGAAAGAACAGGAGCTTGAACATTAAGGCTTAGGTTAAGACAGGATTAAACCATAGTTCAACTGGGAAATTTAAGTAGCTTTTATAAACATGCTTTAAATGAAAACACCACAGGTGTGCATCTTGAGAAAAAAACATGAAATTTATTGAAATATTTTCAAATATTAAAATATTTTAAGATCAGTCAGTGGATGTTTCTTTCTGTTAAAACTGCCAAAACATGCGTTTTAACCTTGAACTAGGTTTAAGATTTAATTTAATATGGTCATTGTTAACTGAAACATTCACTTGACAGATTCTAACTAATATAAAAAGATTTACAATAAATATGTATTATTAATATTTTTTATGCTCCATATTTATCAGAAGGTTAAAATTGAAGTGATTTTATTTTGTATTTGTCATTTAAATATTTTATGTATGGTTCAGTCATGAAAATAGATGGTCAAGCTGACGAGTATTAACCCAACTGATGATATTCACAGCTTTAAATGACTTGGCACAAGCCGATTGATTCATGTTGCATATGCAGCCAATGAGCTTGCTACTTTACATTTAATGGCTGGTTAGCATCTGCTTGAGCAGATAGACAGGTTTATTTTATATGCTATTTACTCAAAGCACCGCATCACCAAGTGCATTGGCAGTAGCAAGTTCCCATACTTGCTGGATTGCAGAAATACTGCATATCTACATGTGACCCTATCACACCAGCACTTGTAATTGTATTTATATTTTATCTACTTGTTTTCTTTTAAGTTTAATTAAAAAAAGAAACTTGACCCTCCAACACTAGTGTTCTCTTTTCTTTTTCATTTAATGTACTTATTATATAAAAGTTTTGTATACTACTATTTTATACTTTAAACTATTTTTATAATTTATAATTTGATACGTTTTTGCTTCGATTGTCCTCATTATATACTGTATTAAATCTTATTATATATATACACACACACACACACACACACATATATATATATATATATATATATATATATATATATATATATATATATATATATATTATTTTAATGTTTTAATAGATAACTGTAAAGTTTTAATGTAAATAACTAAATCCTAAATCGATTAGCAGCGGCAGTTGGGTCAAATAGTCTTGACAACTTAACATTAATAATAAATAAATAAAATTTTATACAAACTGTCAGCTTATAATCACCTTTGCAAGTAGTCCTAGCTAAAAACACAAGTAGGGTATATCAAGGTGAGAATAGCACTTTTGCTCACTCAAGGAAAATGAAACGTCCTGCACTTCAAACCGCTGCTCTTTGAATAACTGAAAAATCTCGACTGAAAATTAAGCAATTTTCACCAATGCCTGAAAATACCCAGCTAGTGCATTACAGTGCAACACAAACCCCGTGACACTCCACCCCTCAGCTTTAAATGAGTCAGACAGACATGGTGTGATTTAACCAATCTGCAGTGAAACGCATCCCTGCAATGCAGAGCAGCCATTTATTTCTTTTGTATTCCCCCGAGTCGACACAGGTGGACGAGCCACTCCTAAAACAGCATGGCTGCCTACACCGACAACATAAGGCAGGATTTCAGCACTGTTTAGTAAGCAGGCCTGTTCCTTCACATTTTCAAATACCTTGCAAAAAGGCCTTTTCTGTTATTCTCATACAAAGCCTCGCTGGAAGGACTTCTCATGCTTACAAAGTTTTGCTCCCTGCTCACACAAGGCCACACTGTTTATACACGCTTACTAGATTGACCATTTGCATTAGTGCACTGGACGAACAGCCCTGCGTTGCTAGATTCGCACTTTCGCACTAACAACGAAGTTAATTGTTATGAATAAAAGACAAGGCCTGTAATTTCACTGAGAGCTCGGAATCTATATATAGAGAAGAAGAGAATTAAATTACACTGCCGTTCCTTAACAATGTTATTTAAATTACATTAGGCTTTGCAAAATCTAATCAATAGTTTTTAGCTTGTTTAACCAATTCGTCACGACAAATAGCTGGCCCTTCTTTGCAAAACAAGCACGAAATGTCACATCAAATGGGCTTGTGAGCTCACACGGTGCAATGGAGGGCAACGCTTGTGAAGAAGTATTGGTGTCCAAAGCACTCAGTTCCGAAACGGAATAAATTACAGCCACAAAAGCAAAGCAGAGTGCCTTACAAAACATTATAATAGCGATGTATCCAAAAGTTGCACAGATTTCACTATTTCAGCAGCGCGTAATACAAAACAACGCTCTAAATCATTTGAAGCATTGTACCTTGATAAGCGAATTAAAAACCATTTAATACAGACCAGAAATGCAGGCATCAGCGCTTTCAGTTATGCTGTGGTTGTCTGTATCATGCCGCATCACTCAGGACTGTTTCCAGAAAACCTGCTAAACAACACTTCTGTTACTGCACAAAAGTAGCAACGAGAGGCGCTAATGATAAAGACTACAGATTCTATTTAAGCAATAAGTGGCATCAGCGAATACAGCAAAATAAACAGTTCAACCACCTAGAACAGTAGTCGCAAAAAATTTTAATGACTTGCACGAGACAAACAAATAAACTAATAAATGCCTCGGATGGACTGTTTGCAGGCTTCTCTGTGCTAAAGGCTCACTTGCTAAATATTACATTAACCTCATTACGGCATCGTGTGCCTCGCTCACATACTGGAGCACTCTAGTTGAGCGCAGAGACCGTGACTTTGATTCCCAGGGAATCCATAAACGGATTAAAAATGTATACCATCAATGCAGTGTAAGTTGTTCTGGATAAATTTAGACCTGCCAAATGCAAATGTAAAGAAGTCTGGAAAGGAACCGTGGACTGAAATCCTCAGAGACAAAGCAAGTCTTAATCTCTGCTGTTCTGTGGCTGTGGCTTTTGCTCTATGGATCTTCAACCTCCTGTTTGCATACCGCACACGCAAAGGGATTGCTGAGGCAGGACAGAACTCCCCTATTAGTGAGTCGTTGAGTGATTTGTTTGTGTCGACTCAAATGTTATTGTTCAGCACAAGTCGTTCATTAAATCCTGCGTCAGTTAAGACCACCTTAATCCGGCCCTTGCTCCCGGAATTCAAATGACTCAGACGGAGGCCGTTATAACCATGCTGGAGGTCTGGCTCCATTGCAGCTGCTCACAAACGTAGTCATTACCCAGGAGAGAGCTGCTCCAGCCAGGCAGGACAGAGGTGAGGGCACCTTTAATGAGTGGTTCTCCAAGAGAGGAGCTACTCCAAACAAAATCCTTTCATTTTAGGTCATCCTCGCTTCTGGCCTTTTCACTCAAGCTACAGGCTCAAGTGAAGTCTAAAAGAGAGAAAATTAGCTGCTCATTCTGACATGGCTGTGAGCGTAAATGCTTATTCAACGGATCGCTGAGAAACCAAACCGCATCTGACTTGAATCCATAGCAGTTTCTGTTCGCACAGGGATTTAAATAACTCATGGAGTGTTTACTGTATTTTACAGCTGCACAATGTGTTTTATACCTTGTACATAAGGTTAAATATATTAAATACCATATGCAAAAAATTATATATTATGGAAATTCCAAAGAAGTGTTAAATTAAATGTAATTAAATTAAGCAGAAAACACGACACTATTTTTAATAAAGGAAATAATACATACAAAAATCAAATTAAATAACTGTACAGAAAATATTAAATATATAAAATATAAACAAAATAATATAAAATAGGAAACACGACACTTCCATAACATACATAAAAAACGATGTAAATAAAACATTAATTCCGAAAAAATAATATGCACAAACAATAATAAATATAAAAAAGGGAAAAGAATAGATACAGAAAACACTGTATAAATTTAATAAAACATTCAATAAAACATTAATTTAACTGAATCACAATGGAAAATTTTCTGTACTATGCCAGACAGGCACTAAAAAACAAAAGCAAAGTTCATAGTAATCTACAGACATCATGAAGCAGTGACATTCAGAGGACAATGTAACAGAAAGTCTGTTCCCAATTAGCCAAAGACATTTTTCCCTCCCTCATTAGATGATCTTTTCTAAATGACCACTATACTAGGCTAATAGGCAGTCTAGCATGACTTGATTTGCACTTTCAATTTGGCAAAGTAGCTAATTGTGTTTTGATTCCTGTAGACGTGCTGTTTCAAATAGACAAACTGATCTGTTTAGCGACTAGTGTGTACTTGTCCGCGAGAGAGCCTTTGTCCTCAAGGATGCAACCCATCCGGTGGAAATAAGTCTAACCATAACCCAAAGCCCACTGCTTTCCCTCCGGCTAGAGCGGGACAGCCCATCAAAGACAAAGGGGAAATGTCGAGGTCTGACACATGAGGATAAAATGCCAAAGGGCCATTGAGCCGTTCATTCATCAAAGTAGATAAACTACCTCTCCGTACTAGAGACGGCTATTGACGGAATGAGCTTTGAAGAAATAGTTTCTTCATGGTCACAACATGCATTTACACTCACTTTGTAATTACAAGTGGATTTCCCACTCAATGGAGAGATAGCAAGCTTCAATATTTCTTGAAATCAAAAGCATAGGCTTCAGTTGTAATCAAGTCCCAGTGGCTTGTTCGGAGTATGAACATCAGTGAAGGCTTTTTATTTGTTTTATTTTTGGTGGTAATGGGCTACTGAGCTTTTCTAGTCCCTCTTGCACTTGACTAGGTGGAGGTAACGGATTTAGTTCGACAGGTGGAGCCACTGGAGGCCATTCTGAATGGAGCGAGTCTGACAGATCGGCCGAGAGCGAGCCAATAAAGGTCTCAGAAGCGTCTGGAGTCGGTGCTCGCCATGTCAGAAGAACAGAGACTTTGGCGTGATCGTGGGAGAAACAGCAGCCCTGTACAATTTATGATTGACTGGTTGATGATGGAGCGGGTTCTGTCTGCACCATTTTTGTTGTTGTTGTTGGTCTATGTACACATATGTCAGACGAACATCTTTTGCTGTTGCATTAAATATCTGCGTTTTTAAGACAACATGTCAAAAATGGCATTCTGCTCAGTTCAAACACATCAGCTGCAGTCAGTCTAGCCTACTTTTAGTCGAAAAGCAATGAATGATGTGAATGTTGTGAGCCCAGGAAAAAAAAAAAAAGTTCCAACTCTAATCTATTAGGAAAAGCTACTATCCGGCATGCAAACATAACCACTCACACAGTTCCTAAAAGTAAAGTTCCACTGCATTAAGTCTAATCCAGTATTTCCCAGCCATGGTTTTACAGTATCCCAAAATTGCACATTTCGTTCTGTCCCCCTAACCAAACACTTCAGCTTGCTAACAGGATTACAAAGACCAAAATGATACTGTTGGGATTTTTGCTACATACCACCAATATCAAAACTCCTTGAAAGGAATTGTTTTAAAACGTAATTTACCATAAACAGTATAACGCAAAACAGTTTATAACTAAATGTATAAATTTCCATTGTTGAAGACTATTTTGAAACAATAATACTACTACTTATTGTTATTAGAATGATTATTATTGCAAGGGATTATCAAAACATTATTTAACATAATCATAAACAACAGCATAACAGACAATTCACAATGTATAAAACCCCATTATTAAAATGAGTTGATCAATAAATAAATAATAATAAATAATTATAAGTGTATTGTTCATATTTCATATTAATCATTTAATTTGCATGTTAGTTATATATATATATATATATATATATATATATATATATATATTTTTTTTTTTTTTTTTTTTTTTTTTTATTATATATTGTTAATATAATGTCAAATTTGACAGAATCTAGCATATTCATTTCTTAATCTGTGCAATATGTCATACATATCTGATCACCAACCCCAAAAATATACTGCTGTTACTTCAGAGCACACAAGCGCGCACAGAATGTCTGTGTTCTGAAAAAGTCACATTGCCACATGCTGATGCAATCTGACTGTCATTTTAATTGCATCTTGAGGCAATACCTGCTAGTGTTATGACAAGATATGACGAGAACCATTGGCAAGGCTTTCCCTGAGAGACGGCAGATGAATTTTCAATGACCGCCAAAAAGACCTGTTGAGTGAAGCGGTTCGTTAAAACGTAAAATCAATAAAAGCCATTGTTTAAACATTCCACCGAGAGAGACTTTCAGACACAGGCTGAACGTAAGTGACCAATACATTGATCCCTCCTACCTGCTTGGATCTGCTCTCCTTAATAATTCAGATAAAAGAAAATGACCAGAGAGAAAGCGAACAAACATTTGTAATGGGCCACAATGGGCAGCAGCTCGTCTCCCTTTATCTCTTTCATTTCCTCTCTCTCTCTCGGGCCAAGCTTTCTTTTGTTCTTTGACCCAGTGGCCGTGATAAGTGGCACGTGTGTCCGTTTCACATCCTCCCACATGCCAATGGGCATCCATTAGCATAGATCTGCTTCACACCAGGCCTAACCTCTGCCCCTCTCCTCTCGGCGCCGCCAAACCTTCCTAGCTACGACTGTGCCATGGCAACACCACTTCAAAAGAAAACGTGGCTGGGTAGATGTTACAAAAACAAGATAAATCACTGAAGCCCGCTTCTCAGCAAGAAGCAACAGCTGATAAGCATGCGCCAGGATAATAACGTGTGAGCGCCCACCTCTAATGGAGGAGCATATCTCAGGGAAAATGGATATTGGCTTGGCAAATAATCATTTAAAGAGGAATGAGATGGAGGAAATTATAAAACATAATCCATGTTTCCATGTCAGAACAGTGAAAAAAATTAAAAATAAAATCACACCAGACCATGGTCCTGCATGCAATTAACTATTCCCATGTACCCATGCCTGTTAACCTTTTGCATTTATAAATAATGTACGATACCGAGGAGTACAATCCATCACCAGAACGGCACGCTCCACAAGCCAAGTACAAACAAACACAGGTATTCCAAGTGAATCCTTTAAGCCCGAAGAATGTCACGATTTTGGCAGGTTGATGCAGTCCAGTTATAATATGTAGCCCATCTAAATGACATCTTAATACTTTAATCTGGACTCTCCGTAGATCTGCAGACATGCTGGTCTATAACAAGTCAAGACAAATCCTGTGTGATTCATGACCTCTATCTTCAACGTTTGTTTGCTTCCCCATCCACATGATAAACTAATTTAGCATCTGTTGCACTTAAAACACTTGGTTTTGAACTGCATGTGCCACCTGCTCGCTCACAAACAAATACATACGCATACAGCATTTTCAGTTCACTTGCTAACTTACATTTTTAAGTATAGCTGTACAATGGGTGAAAGTTATTTTAATCAGTTAAAGTAATGAAAAGGCATACATTTTGTCACCTTTTTGATCAACAAACACATAATATTTGATTAAACTTATAAGCTTAAATATATATATTTTTTCTTATATAAATAATAAATTAATAATAAATTAAATAAAACACAATTATATGATTTTTAAATATAAATATCAAATTTTTACACAATTTTCTTTATCCGCATTTGCATATCAAATTTGTATTGTATATAATAAAATAACAAAAAATGTAGCATTTTACTCCCTTTTCAAACCCGGATTTGACAGTTATAAATCTTAAAATAAAATCTAAAACCTACAAATGTGTATTGTTTCATAATAATATTATAAAATGAAATATGATGTGTAATACTCTATAAGACTCCACCTTTTCTTGATTTGTATCGTTCTACTCAAAATGTTTATTTTTACCCAAACAGGATTTCAGTACCTTTTACCTTTTCAACTTCATCTTTACTTTGAGTAAAAGTTCTGTTTTACCAATGTAAAACCTTGATATGACAAAAAAAATGATATGTGTAATCCCACATCAAGAAATAAGAACTTGGTATGTACTATGACCAACGGGCAGGCTTTACAACTATTCATACTTCTGATTCATACTCGCTTCTGTGCTGATCTCTGAGACCTGTACATATTTTTTCAAACATCCTTCAAATATCCCATCCTTGGAGGGATAAGACTGCATTTAAATTTGTATAGCGATCACAGTCCACTTGAATAGCACTGAGTGTATTGTTATGAGCTGTGTGGGTGGATGTGGTGAACAGTATGTAAGAGTGTGAAGAAGGTCAAGGAAGCGGACTTGTCCAATACCTTACATCGCAACATGGGTTCTAATCATTTTCATTAAATCTACTTTTATAGCGCCACTAAAACAAATCAATAAAATCTTGGAAAAAATGCAGAAAGAAAGTCAACAAACCGGGAACATCAACATCGCATGTTGCATGTAAGTCAATGACATCAGTGTAATGATAAAAGGGGAGTAATTATTTGATTGCATGCTATGCTTTCAATGAATCTCTTCTGTGCACTTAAAAACAACAAGTAAAAAAAATCACGTCAAATCATATAAACCTTTGCAAACATGCAATTTTATTATGATTACGACAAGGCAGATAGCTTTTCACATTAAAAAGCAACCCGAATGAATTCCCTTCATTTGCGTTGGAGTAGCTCGATATTTTTCAAAACCTACAGCCTTTCAGGTTCCAAGTAGGTCCTCCTCTGTTTCCCCCCAAGTGCACAGACATTTATAGAATGTGTCGAGTCCCAGGGAGGTTAATTATGTGGGGCGTGATCTGTTTACTTATTTAACCCGTCTGTGAGATGCTTACCGCCTGGCTAGCTGGGAAGGTGGCTGGAACTGGAGCCCAAAGTTATTACAGAAATTCGCTTTATCATGTTTCTCCACTGAGAGTTTAGCATTTTGCCAATCTTCTTAAACACGTGCAATATCTGAATATGAACAATTTCAGGCAGTTCAAACGTAATTACACATAGTTTCCATAACGGCTACAGTTACTGTGCTTTAAAGAAAATAATGTTGACAAAAACTTGTGATTTTGATATTGCATTATTAATTAGCATTAACTAAGATTAATAAATTAAGTAGAAGTATTGTTTATTCTTCGTTCATTTAAATTAATCTTGTTTACTAATGTTAACTAATGAACATTACTGTAAAGTGTTACCATAAAAGCTATAAATAGAAACAAAAGATACGTACCTATAAAAAAATAATTAATATTTGTTTATGTTTTTTAACAAAGTATCTTATACTCACTTAAGCTGTCTTTTACAGTAAAGAAATACAGTAAAAACAATAATTTGTGGAAAACTATTACAATTTAAAATAACTGTTTTCTATTTGAAAGTATGCTAAAATGTAATTCACACCTGTGACTGCAAAGCTAAAATCAGCCATCACTCCATTCTTCACATGATCCTTCATTTAGGTTATGCTCGTGAAGCATTTCTTATCATTATAGAAAGCAGTTGAGCTGCTCTTTTTTTGGTTAAACAGTGACACACTTTGCCAAATACAAAGTTCAAAATCATGCAGGTGACGTACGTTTCAAGCTTCCTTCAAGCTTCCTTCATTTCTCCATCCCATTCCATCCTATTCTCTTCTAATTTCCTGACTTTCGGGAAATTACAGAAGGATATTGACTAACTTGTAAAAAACTTTGCAAATTGCTAACTATTTCTCAAATCTCTTGGTGAGACAGTTCCGTTATAGAAGTAATAAAACCAATGCACTGTTTCACTGCTTCGTATCTGCAGATGAATCATGTGCTTCTTACTTAAGACAAGATAATTTCCTTTATTTAGAGTGAATAGGAATCTCTCAGTGGCAGCCATATATTCTCTCTCTATCAGTGAGTAGATTGTAATCCTAGACAGCACCATTAGCATCTCCAAGCAATATGGGCTCATCATTTCAATAGTGTTCCTCTTCAATAGTGTCTCTGATTGTCTCGGATACGAGCCAAGTTTATGCACCCAGCAGCGGAACGAAAAGGGGCATTCCTCTAATACTATCGACTGGCATCTAGGGCAGAGGATCCACCCTGTCCCGCGCTCTCAAGCTTGGTGGGACTGACTGCAGTGCTCCAAGGGTTTGGGGAGGGGGGATTCATTACTCAGTGTTCCTCCCCAGCAGAGAGTACAACTGTAAGGGGCCAATCCAACCCCCGCACCATCCATTCCCATAAACCTCCTGACCTCCTGCGCTCTTGGATCGGTTGCTCGTCCGGAAAGTGCTTTCAACCGACCCGGCTAATGTATTATAAATCAATTATCTTCTACTATGGGTTGAGCTCTCTAATCTTTTTCTGACATCCAATTAAATAATATGAGAGCAATACAGATGGGATCCCACCCAGTCTATTCACCGTGATGCTAACATGTTTCAGAAACTATTTAAAGAAGATCTATGAATACAGTGATTGATTTTCATTCATTAAATCTTAAGTCACGCTGTAGGCCTCTGCAGCTTATGGAGCAGATGATGGTGGGCTGCAGTCTAGGTGAATACTAACAACGTATAAATTATACAAAAATGAAGGAAGAAAATGGCTAGAGATATTTAGTTAATGGCTGGATATCTAAGATTTAAAAAATTCATGGAAAAATAGGATTTTCAAATGTTACCAAAAATTAAATTAAATTAATAAAACAGTTCACTAGTGATGTCAGTCAGAAAATTAGTAAAAAAAATACTTTGGTAACAATTTATTTAGATATTCCACTTCAATCTACTAACGGTAAGTAACTTTAGAAAAAAAGTCCAAGCAGAAGAATTTTCACTAGTGCTCCCAGACGTTGGAAGCAATAAATAATAATAATAAATAAATACAATTCCCTAAGATTCTCTAACTGTAAAATGTTCCCTCAAAACAAGCACTACAGGAACTGTGAAGAGCTGACTGAGTGTAAAGGGAAAGAATGTTCATCACCGACTCTGACTCGCTAACTGTTTAGGGTTTTGTTCTTAACACAGTCATTTACAGCAGGAGCCACTGGAGATCTGTTAATGACGCCTCGGGTTCGACTTTTTCACACCGCAGTCCTTGCACAGAGTTCTACGGTATGGAAGCGGAGCCCCTGAGCACTTCTCCATTTATCTCTCAATTGCTCTCATGACGATACCCTTCTCTATCACAAGTACATAAGAACACTGGTGTGTGCACGTGCCTCCCTCGACCTGGCCCCTTTTACAAGTGGTAAAACCTGCCTTGGGGATCCGATCGCAGATCTTCAGGGGAGACAGAACTACATTTACACCTGTTATTCACACATGTCTCCTGTGTCCGCAATCTCTGCTTTCATGACGTTAGTAATTACATCTAAATGCGTATAGAAACACGAAGAAAGACAAAAGTTGGTGCATGATTCGTTCCAAGCCCAAAGGAGATATTTCTGTCTCTCATACACACATCAACAAATCCATGAAATACCTCAAGCATGCATGTGCAACTTATCTTTCACACATGCAAAAAAAAACAAAAAAAAAAAAAAAACAGGTCAAACACACCTGGTGTGAAGCGATAAAGAGAAAAAAAAACACCACCTGCTTGACATCTGTATTTGAAAATGTGATTTCCTGCTTATGACAGACTGACACAATCGCATCTCTTTTGCTTCAAATCCACTTTTCTTCTACTCGTGAATACAGTGAAGAATCCCTGAGTTTCTGGCGGAAAACAAAAGAAAGCCGGGAGCGTCGTTTTCCAGGCTGCGTAGGCAAGTGGGCGATGTAGTCAAACAACAAACAGGGCTAGACTGAGAAAAGGTCGGTCAAGTAGCGAAGGGGTCTGCGATTGAAAAGGGTGAGGGAGAGCGAGAGCTCTGTGCTGGAGAGGCGAAGCTGGCGGCGGAGCTTTTTTTAATGCGGTATTGATGAGTGAGGTCACTGGCAATGATTAAACTCGCAGTCGATCATCAGCACGTAGCAGGAGCCCTGCGTACTGTTTGCACGGTGATGAGATGAAAAAACAGGGTGGCGGAATGGAGTGCTACGCTGCACCTTAAGCCTTGATTTAGTGCCTTCATGGGGATTGATTGAAAAGAGCAGCGCGTCTCTGCTAATCTGTGGGACGGAGGGACTCTGGAGGCCCCTGCTGCTGTTACACATACTGACGAGAGCTGGAACCAGCCAGTAAGCCAGAGCGTATCCTATTAAAAGAGGCTACGTTCAGATCGATCGGCATGCGCATGCGTATACACACTTTGCATGCACGATTAGAGCATGGGGTCGCACTTACACAGATACAATTACAAACGGCCAAGCATAAATACACTCCAGCAACACACACAAACACAACTAATCTTTAAAATACAAGTGCTACTATTACTAAGTAAAATATTTAATAATAATAATAATAATAATAATAATAATAATAGTCTTAGTAGTAGTAATATTGTGGTATTTGAAAGAAACAAAAAAATTATTAATGAATTAATGCTGAAAATAAGCTATTACACATTACAGAAAAAAAAATTATATACTTATTTTTACATACACTGACATTTTTATTAATTATATAAAAATGTATTAATTATTAATTGTATTTATAGCTTTTACAAATCTGAGTTTGCCCAAAGCGTGAATCCATATTCAGAAACAAACAAGGATTGCGAACGGTTGTCTGTTAAATTACAGTAACATAGGCTGGCAGTGTCACACCCCGGACTGTTGTGTGTGTGTGTGTGTGTGTGTGTGTTTTCATTCCTCATGTGCCATGTGTGACCTAGTTTCTGTCTCGTGTTAATCAGCTCATTATGTTCAGGTGTGTCTCATCAGTTAGCGTCATTACCTCCCCTTTATAAGATTTGATTCTGTTCAGTGTAAGTTTGTCCAGTCTTTTCGATGTATACGCATGCGGTTGTTACCCTTCTGTCTGGAATGAATTTATGTGGTTTTCTTAAAACGCTGTTAATTATTATCTGTCATCTTTGTGTGCTCCTCTCACACCACACTGTGATAGGCAGCACATTAGACGATTTTAAGGCGGTTTGCAAACCAGAACGATCGGGGGGTGTGGCCAAATTCAACTTTTTTTTTTTAATTTATTGTTGCGGTGTCATTACAATTATTTTTCTGCTCCTAACTGAAACGGAGCGTCAGAAATATCTAACGTTTAGAAACTGGCTGCCTCTAACGTGATACCCACGATAGCCAATGAGAGCAATCAAGCGTCACCTACCAGATGTTGCACGCTTGTATAGTTGAAACTTGGCAGGCACAAACATGACATGAAAACATGAAAACATCACTCATATTCTTCGTTATAATTTTTTTTTTTTTTTAGTGTGAAACGGAAAGAAAGAACCAAGAAAGCCAGGTGAAACAATGTTGATTGTTTTTCTTCTCAATTCACATTTGATCTCGCGAGTCACTAAGAAATCGTTCACACAATCGATAGGTGTTTGGTCTCGCGATCTGGTCGAATAGTCTAGCGTGTATTTTCAAAGGATTATAAGGCTAAAAATTGGTTGAACTGGCTTCATGTCTGTGGTATGCAATGGTTTTCAAATCATTTAAGATTTAAAAATCGCCTAGTGTGCAGCAAGCCCAACGTAGAATTTCACTGACTACATAAAGGAGAGATTACAGCTCCTCATAAGCATAACTGACATCTAATCTTGTAAAATGTGTGGTAAGTACTGGCATTCCATAGCATAAACAGAATATGGGAAATCGCAAATTTCGAAACTAAAAAGTGATCATGATTTCAAAAGCAACTTCAATGCCATAATCCCCAATGCCTGCCATTTATAAAGTCTATAGTATAATTGCCTGATGATAGAATGATATATACTGTATGTGTGTGTCTTTCCATATGCATGATAAATATACACTGTACACGCATACTCTTTTTTTGCAATATTTTACAGCACTACAGTGTCTTTCATACACAAGTTTTAAAAAGGCTCTTTAGTATTATCTACACACTGATTGAAAGTCTCCTCTTTGTATAAAGCTGAATCAGACATCAGTGACGGACTTCCACACTGTACAAAGATCATAAGCTCGGTGCACTAGAGAGGGCAAGACCTTTTTGGTCAACTACTCAACATGGCTTAAAAAAACATGCATACTGTCCGTATTCAAAGAAAGCATTAGCGTACACGCTTAGACAAGCTTGCGAGATTTCAACGACATAATTTGCCCTGCAAACAACGGCTGGCTGGCCTCTTCAGAAAAATAATTGCAACCCGGTCTTTAAAAACGAACATCCTGCAGAGGCCCTGAGAGTGTCGAGTACTGAGGAATGGCCCGAGGCTGCAGGATTGGACTGGAATGAAGATGCTAATTGCCTAAACGAGGAGAGGCCCCGTGTCATCGCCACTGACTCTCTCACTTCCTACTGAAAAACTGCCAATTGTTTTAACTCTCTAATTAGCTTGGAGGCAACACCCTCAATGACTTCCAGATTAAAGTAAAAGTGACACTTTGCTTCTATGGCAACGTGCACTGCCCTGTCAATCACTGGCTCAACCGAAGCATATCATTTCCTTACAAAAAAAACATTTAACAAGCTAAAAATATGCCGATAACTTGATTTTGAGAGGAATTTTTACATGTGAGGTGAGACTAACTCTAAGTCACAGTCCATTCACTGTTATGCATGAGTACCTGAAGGAAAGAAAAATTACAAATATTGATCTTTAATCCAACAAAAAAAAAAAAAAAAGATTTAGCTGCTTGTTCAATTTAGTTAATTAAAATGATGCAAGAACTTAATTTCATAGCATGCACTCAATTTAACATTTCTAAAATGAAGGTCTGCTCATTCGGTTTTTTGCTGGAACGACTAGAATAATTTATGCTTGTCAAAAAATTGCAGATATTTTATTAGGTCTATACTCTTTGACAGCTATTTTCTCATTCGTTTTAAAAACATGAGGCAAAACTGATACTCAAATAAGACCTACACTAAGCTTTAGCGTGCTTCTCAACATCTCAGCAATATTTTCCTCTAGACATACGTGTAGATTATTCCAAGAAAATATCTGCATTCCTCATACATTTTTATACTTCTTCTGAAATCGCTCAGTATTTGGCAAACAGCTTTACGTATGGCTCATGCACAGCAGGCTCAGCTAACAAAAGAATATTACGGCATTTATCTGATATTTTGCAACGAAATGGGTGAAAACAGTAATAACAGAAAGAAAATTACAGAGTAGACAACAACTCCCATCCAAACAGTATCCAAACACTACTATCCTTGCAGGTTAATAAGCATCGGGTGCAGTACTAAGAAGCTCAAAACCCATTAATTCTACTCACAATCATCTCGGTGAATCCTTATTCCAACCAGATACGCCAATCCACTCACAAAGAGCCATTTCAAAAGAAAGAAACTCTGTTTTATGTCTGCATCTTGTGTCAACATTCATTTTTAGCTGTGCTGCAGCTTCACTTTAAACCAATAAATTCAAACAAACCTTAGAGGGAGAAGGTCACATTTTTTTCATTTGCTGGCCTCCCAGCAGGCAACAGAAAAATAATCCCCCCATAGCCCTTTAGCCTAGAACTACAGCTACAACACAGGAGGAGCTGGTGAAGCCCCAGGCAGGGATAGATCAGGGCCCACTGCTGCTCTGAGCCATACCAAACCATGTACTGACAAACTGAATTAAGGGATAAGTAGACAGCTCAGGCCAGGCTCTGCTTTGGATTCTTCTTCCTTCAAGAGGACGGCCAGAGATGAAAGCTCAGCAACTGCATGTGGACTGTAAAAGGTTGACTATTTGACCCTTTGTAGTGTATTTCCAACTCAAGCCTTATTGATTGACTGGTGCTGGGCACCGGCACTGATTCAATGCTCATTTTGCCTTCTTTTTTTTTTTTTTTTTACTTTCCCTAGGAGAACTTTGGCACAAACTTAAACCAAGGTAGAGTGTACTGGATGCACTGATATTAAAAGTTTCATTGATACCAATAACTGAATTTTGCTAACTGTATACCAGTTATTCTGTGGTTTTAAATGCTAAAATTGAATTTAGGCATCACAGCATTATAATGTACACTGCGAAATAATAGATATTCATTTTAAGTTTGGCTAAATATTGCATTTAACAGTGTTGGTGAGTGTTTGTTTGTTTTTTAAGATTGAAGTAAACGTTAGATGAAGAAGATTTAACCTACATGTAAAAATAGGTGAATTTAATTTAAATTAGAATTTAACAATTTAATATCCACTATTGCCCGAAATGTATCGAATATCAACAAATAATGTAAATTAAAAAAAATTATTCTCCCGCATTTTTTTTGATCAGGGCAATGTAGCTACACTTGATTTAATAATATCCTGCACACATTATTATTTTTTTATTATTATTTTGTAAGAATGCATTAAATAGTAAAAAAATGGCAGTGTAAAAAATAAAATTAAGAAATAAATAAAAAACTTCTCATCCTATTCATCCTGTTATTTTTTTTTCGCATTAAGAAGCACAAGAGTGAAGCTGTTTCAAGAGTGATATTAGAATATTAGAATGATTTCTGAATGATCTTGATTAAAGGCTGCTCAAAATTCTACTTTCCCATTACAGGAATAAATTACTTTTCAAAATATTTTAGAAATTGAAAAGTTATTTTAAATTGCAACAATGCCACTGTTTTCTACTACATTTTATTCAAATTGCAGCCTTGTTGACTTTTCAACAAAAAAAATCTCACGACTCCAAATGTTCATCTGGCAGCTGACATCCGCCAAAAATACCGGTGCATCTACAGTCAAATTGTCTTCAGCTGCATCCAGAGAGGAAACACCACATGTGCAAATATTTGGATCTGCAGAAGCACACAGCACTGCACGCATGCACACACTAATGCCTGGTGCTTTTTACATGTAGCTTCATACTGTACAACACAACTACGGCCAACATCCTGAGAGCTGGTGATTGCTTTGAGACTTCAACGTGTTGAGTTAATGGAGTTTGGTTTGGCTGAGCCGCTTCCTCTGCCAAAATCCTTCCATTAAAGCGCAGGAAGTGGGCAGAGATGGGCTCATTTAAATCATGGTAGAAGCAATCACTGCGTCTGATCCACAATTAGCGCCATCTGGTTTAGGGGCCTCCAACTCTTTAATGAGCCTCCATTTATCAATTTGGGAGTGGACCTTTCCTGGTTCAGGTAGCAAAATATCAATTACGCCACGATACCGCAGTCTGCTGAGTGCGAAAGTAGTGTGCTATTGTGTAGATGTGGTGAGCGACAGTAGTGTTGAGAGAATTGTTTCTCTTTTGAGTTTATGTGAGAAGCACTGGACGTGTGTGGTGTCACAGCATGCGTGTGTACACATACAAGTCTATGTCTCTGTTGCCCAGGGCAAGGTATAGCCCCTTTCTAAAGGCCACTGTGCAATAGATGTCTAGCTGACCGATATGAAAAGATCGTGGAGAGTGTGTATGTGTGTGATTACTGCATGTGTGTCTATGAAGCAAAGTATCGGTCTTTCTGGGCTGTCAGTTTGGGTGATGTGTATCAGGAGACAGATTGCTGATTCAGCAGGGCCTGGGGGTCTGGCTCCTCTCTGCAATGCATTAAGTGTTCAGTGGTGTGTTACATCACCTTCGTCGGTCTCCCACACTTCATACAGAACAATCTAGAACACCAGGGCGACACGAGGCACCCCTTATTCAACTGCCAACACAGCACGGGGCAGGCAAAGTGCTTACCTATGGGGAAAAAAGAAGAGAGAATTTAAGCACCAGCTGCATTATGTTACAGTCAGCAGTACATATTACAGTCAACCATCCATTAGCATAATGGATAACATTTCAGAGTTATCATATCATGGATTGGTAAATTACATGCATACTGTAGGTGTTTTTCATTTTTTTTGGACTAAAGGCATTTTTATATCTCATGGGGCGATAAACTAAACCCAAACTAGACTTTGAGCGCACAAAATTGCAATGGTTGTAATACAGTATAATGTCACATTCTGCAGCAAATTTTTATTTTACATAACTCAACATATATAACGATTAACTTTAACTTTAATCATAAGATTAAAGTTAAAGAGACACCTATAAAGAAAAATTCCAAGAGGTGTACAAAGAAAAATAAGAGAGAGAGAGAGAAATCCAATGAGAAAAAAAACTTGGCAAATGAACTTGAAACTGCCTGTGCCCTTTTCAACCCTTCCGCTGGTGGCAGTAAGATGCCTGCAGGCAAACACTTTACAGACTCTACTGATTTTCTGGCCTCAGCACAATCAGAGCATAGGCGGATGTTCACCATCAGCCGAGCTCTGCAAACAAACAAGCAGGGCCGTTCTCCAAATTGCTAGACTAGAGACCCTGGGAGGCTCCGTGGACATTTTGACTTTGCAATCAGCATCTACATCACATACCAGAAAGTAAGTCTACCAGTTTCCTGACATGCCCATTGTCGACGGGCCCTACAGGTCAGCTTGTCAATGGTCAAATTATGACAGCTTTAATGTGGAAAATTTAAAGAGGAAACGATGATTAACTCCAAATTCCATAACGCTCTCGAATGAGAAAAATAAAATCCGCAAGCTACTGCTTTACCGTGGTAGTTCAAGCTATGAACTTATATAAATATGTGAGGTTTCCATCAGCTGCTGCAATCAAGGCAGACATCCAAAATTGGCTGTGAGGAGCAGGTACTAATGCTCAAACCAGGGGGGAGAAAGCGCACAACAGGAGCTGGAGGGATTGAATTATCAGGGTTCATTTATTCCACCGACTCCAGCCAGTGCCTGAATCAAGACTGATCGAGCTTTCATTTATCCCGGGCCCAAAGAGCAACGCAGCTCAGGAGCTATTTCTCAAGGAATAAGAAAAATCCCACTGGCAGAGTAAAAAGAGCAGTGGTAGCAATCTCGCGCTATGACCTCGTTTGTCAAGAAATAAAAGCCGTTCCCTTGTAGTACACAATTCCTCTCTGGGTCCGAAGAACGATTGGGAGATATGTATTGTATCCGAAAGCGCTTAGTGTTAAGACGTCTCGGTCAGAGTGCCTGCCCCAACGAAGATTGTCTGGTGAATATGAGACACATTCTTAGATACACAAAAGACAAAGCACAAAGAAAATGCTGTTAAAACAGGCTTCCCACACCTTTGAACAATGTTTTTGCGTGATTTTTTGAATAACTACTTTCAATTGAAAAATTATTCACTAGAAATTGCACTCAAAAACTTATTTGCAGCTGTTTGTTTGTGTATTAATTACAAAAAGTAACATTTTATTTAATTGCTATTTTATTCTATTTATTTTATTAAAATAATATAATAGTATCACATTTCCATGAGCATTAAGGTGGTTTATTTAAAAAATTTTTTAATTGATTGCAGGCCTATATAATTAAATATAGTTAAGATAAAATGAACAAGTAAATAAAATAAAAGAACAAATTCCAGCTTACTAAAACTAAAAACAAGCATAGCTGGCTAATTTTTAAATAATAATATTAATTTACAAAAAATTATTAAATTTAATTTCAAACTGTTTCATGTTCATATTCATATATTATTTAATTTTTATTCTATTGATTCTATACAGTAGAATGAAATATAAAAAAGCTTTCACAAGCATTAAGGTTATTTTAATTTATTCTATTTATTATTTTATTCATATTTTTGTAATCAAAATAAAATGTATTTTTATTTTTAAATTTCTTTTTTCCAGGACTGCAATAATAAAAAGTAAAATAGTTAAAAAATGTTAAAAATATTAGTAACTTTTGACTTTTCACAAATAAATAAACTTTACATATCTCAATTTTTTTTTTTTAATGTTGAAAATGGAGGCCAATTTTTTCCGCCCTCATTACATTAAATGGCACACAAGCCAATCCCAGCAGGCCATACTGTCCCCTCTGTGACCTCAAGGTATATGGCACCATTCCATGGGTCAGCTTTATGCTTCAGTATTCTTATTGGCTAATTTGTGGCGCGCTTTGAACACAGTCAATCAGACAACAGCTGGCCTCAGGAGGACTTGGCCAATCGATGTCCATGATGCAACCCCTGTACCACCCAGATCGTCCAGACTAATTAATGAGATCTCATACTCTCAAAGCGGGCGATGATAAAACAATTCCTTGAGAAGGACTCTGAAGGGTTTTCAGAATGTTCATAAAACCGAGCAGAAATCCCTGACGAAGGCAGACAGCTCTCCAAATGCTAATTTGCAGAACAGGCTGAAGATGATGCAGAACAAGGCTTTCACCTAGTCCTGCTATAAATTATTCATACTATTGACTGGCGAAGCAATGCCACTTTCATGCACTGGGTGACCACGGGGGTGCCACTTTCACACGCCGGGACGATCCAACGAATCCTGACCAACTGTGCAGCTCCACGAGTCCAACAGTGCAAAGCACAATGAGTAAATGGAAAAAAAACACACAAACATATTCAAAACTGTAATGAATTATTACATTTTCACCATATTTATACGCGTAAAGCACAAAAACCGCACGTACGCGAGAGCCCGGGTACAATGCAGCCATTGTATACACGCGGCAGAATTATTAATGGAACGCTGCACTACTCCCAAAGGGTTCATGAAAAATAAATTAATGTGTGCTCCTTCATATGACCCACTTTGGTATATCCCTCTGTAGATAACAAAAAGAGATTCTGGCTCTGGTACTTGATGAACAGAGAGTGGGAAAAAATAAATAAATAAAGCCATTTATTTTTGATGTAAGAATGAACAGGCAGGCTTGTGAAAAGGGAATCACTGCTGGTTTGAATGCGCGCTGTGCATATGGTGAAGTAAAGGGGTGTTCACACTCAACTGACTAAAAAACAAAAAAAAAACACTCAGACCCAGATCTGCTGCACAGATGGTACTCGACACTGGACCAACTCAGCTAAATCTGATAGTTGGAGACTATTCTGAGCACATATGCAACGGAACGCCGAAACGATTCCACAAAAAAGTAACCCACCGATTCTTTCATTATCATCAGAGCTGAGCTATTCAATAAAACGTTAGCATCATCACTTTGCAGATTCTTTCAAAGTGCTGTAAAACTTGAAAAAAAAAAAAGTACAGAAGCGCGAGCGGATATCTGGTCCGGCTGATTAGCACTGGGCATCCCGCGCTAATAGGACATAGAAAGCAAGTTGCTACTAAAATCCTTTGTTGTTATAGGAGTCATCCGAGACACACGCGAGTTGTTAGTTTGATAAATCGCCCAATTAATAAAACGTCTTCTAACAGGACCCCTGCAAGCACCGCAGGGGCCTGCGCTACACCACCAGTTGCTACACTAATTAAAATCATCCGTGTTTTATTGTGATACTTAAGAAGCAACAGTGATGGCTATGAGTTAAGATTCCCCCCTCCCTTTACCGAGTCGTCCTATCAATTTGAATTGGCGGTAAACAAACAGAGAAGACGTCGGAGAGTAATTACAAACGCACAAAGACAACCCAGCAAGCCATGACACATGCCAATAACAGGAGGGGAGCTTTTGTGTACAATCATTATGATTACTTCATCAAATGCAAGTTTTTACAAGCCGAACAAGTCAAACATTCATATCGGAGCTTTGATGAGAGTGACTGGCATCTCTCAAGAGCTTGGGCGCAGAGCGGTGCTACAGCATGTGGTCTTTGAATAAACATCTGCAGGAAAATGTCTCTGTCAAAACAAGTCCTTGTAAAGGGCCGCTTTGTTCGGCTGCTATTTCATGCTGAATACCGCAATTGATAAACCGGTAATGCTGTTTGATTGGTTGGATTTGCATAGCACTTAAAAAGGTCAACGATGCCTCTTATCTTTGTGATGTGCATTAAGAATGACAATGGCCTATCACAGTCGATTCTGAGTGTTGATCCCGGCTTTTGATACGGCAGCGTCGCAGGTGCCGCGGCGTTTACGTGCAGTCATTTAGAATTAGTGTCTTCTTTTGGATTTGCGGCTTTAAAGTCAAAGGGGTGAGCGATTTATGGCAAGTTTTACGTATGGAAGATGAATCGAGGCTGATAGAAAGATGCGGAAGAGGTTAATGGAAATTTCGACACTTTGTTTGTGACCGAACCCCTCAGGAAGACGACAAAGGAAGGAGCGTGACCGGGCGCCATCGCCGTAAACCGCCGTCTCGAGGGGCGACGTGGTAATTAAACTGATCATTAAAGCAAAAAACGACTTTAATTATTAATTGGCCAAGTCAGAGTTGTCCTTTACAAGTCAAATTTAATTTCCTTTCCGAGCAGCCGTGGCATTTTAAGATTGGCCTTATCAGTCAAACGATTTCACCTCAGGAGGAGTGGACGGTCACATGTACCTGGCATGACCACAGCCTGCCGTTTCTCCTCGTCTTCTCCCCCCGCACTCAAAATAGACAATTGAATACTTGCATAAATTAAGGAAGGAATCAGAATCAGATGCTTAAAAGCTTCTGGCGAGGCACAAGATAAAACAATTTCCTACAAAGAGTAGGTTTCCATAACAAAAATCAATCGACTTTAAAATATACCAACTGCATACGAAAATAGTCCCACGAGATAATCTCACGAAATAAAGTTTCCGTTTTGCCTTGGTGTTGTTTTTCAAATGTGATTTACAACCTCTGTTTATAAAAATTAATCTGCCTTTGACTCCAGAGAGGGAATGAATAATCATGCATGCATTATTTAATTTTGTTATTCAAATTTCGACTTATCACCTTGTGTCAAAAATGAATAATTCTGTCTCGACAATATCCGTTTTAGACAGTCGTAAACTAACAGAATGCTGAAAACTGTCATTATTAATTGATGGGTACAGAACATGAGAATGCTTTTAAAAACAGATGGCTCTGTGTCATAGAGCAGACTGTCAGAGGGCTCTACAAACATCTCTGCAAAGCTAAGAGACTGTAATCAAGAAACGATAACCTCTCTCTCTCTCTCTCTCTCTCTCTCTCTCTCTCGCTCTCAATAATAGAAGGTCTAAGGACAATGGCATAGGTTCTCTCTCACTTTCTGTAGCATCTGGAGAAGCTGCTGACTAGATAGATACTCCTGCCTCCCTGCTAGGTGCCAGGAGGGATGATATTTTGTTCAATTTGCATGTGGCAGCTGCATGCTTCCATCCAGCTCTCAGCCAGTGCACCTCTAAACTGTTAGGTCCTTTACAGCATACTAAAACAGTCAAGATACAGTAGAAAAGACAAAGGATAAGTGATTTATCATTCACTGATCCATAGAATTGCAAGGCCATGTCTATTAAGTAGCTATTTTGCAGACATTTTATGCAGATTTTTTTCTCTCATTTCATTTACTTGCAAAGAAAAACTGCCAAAAATATGAATGCATAAATAATATTAATAAACAGTAAGAGATTTGCACAACTTCAATTTATTTCATTTATTTGTATTTTTTTGTAATTAAGCAACTTCTCTAGATTTTGTGCTGTACAAGAAAAATAAAAACTACTAAAACAATACATGTTAAAGTTAATTTTATTAAATAAACATTATTTTAAAACTGCAAATCTTGTACAATTGTACTTCTAAAATGAAACAAATCTGTCAGAGTGAATCCTTATATCCCACTTGTGGAACTCGAACCAGAAACCATTAGGTTGTGAGCCACATGATATGCCACACCACCCCAAACACCCTAGTTTCCATTAAAAGCTGCTTTTCTCCAGAGAGCCTTTCCTATCAGACCTTTTCAGGCTGGTCTGAAAATAAAAAGCTTGGTGTCCTTCTATAGTTTGCTCAAGCTCATCTGAGGGCAAGATGGTCTTAAAGAAGGTTCTTAAATCTTCTTGGCTGTTGTAACGCCCCTTGGGAAGGCCAAAGAAAGCTCTTTTGAACTTTTATTTGTGTATTATAATATACCTTTTCAGCCACTTTCTGAATACAGCTGCACATAAACAAGGGCATGCTATGCCCTTCAGACCTTATCATTTGAGTGCAATTTCTGCGCCGAACAATGACATTAAGCAGCAGCCCTGATGGCTTGAAAACCGCCCAAGGGAGGTCAGCTCCATGGGTGAAACTCATCTGTAAATACTTGAGCATTCATACGCTGTCGGACATCAGAGACTGGCTGGCTTCCATTTGACTGACATTTACATTAGAATTAGCTTCATGGTGCCACGGAGAATATCAGTAAAAGAACCCTTGCGTTTCACCTCTGTGAATCAATCCTCTCATGCATAGCTACGCCACTCATCCTCACGCAAAGATCAAAGACAGTTACTGGACAGCATCACATCGCATACCACATTATTTCATCAGTCCTTGCGGCATATGCAATTTGCAAGAGCAGAAAATACTAACATGGCCATATCATCAACGTCGCTCAAGTGCCTAAAGCAGCCAGATGTTTTAGAGAGAATATCAGGCCATACTGACAGCTGCAATTTAATTTTTGTTTCATGTGGTCAATATTGAATCATATTATCATATTTAAAGTAGCAAACGCAATTGCAGTGACTGTTATCAAACAGATTTTCCAAAGATTACTATTGTTTTTTTTCAGTTACTATTGCTCAGTAAAGGTCTGACTGATTAAAATAAAGAAAAATGATTTAATTAAATTAAAATTAAATTAAAAGAATGGATAAATAAATAAACTAAGTCTATTAAATATACATTAAGACTGTAAACTATAATACAATAACATTGTAAAAGCCTCCTGAGAAAGTATTTCGCCACCGAAGAACAAAGAAGCTTCAAGGTTGTGATTATATCTTTGCAACATTGAAGAAGGAAAAAAATGATCAAATGAATCGATGAGCGAACAAATAAATAAATAAGTAATAAATAATAAGCATTTATACTTATTGTGAAAATCAGCATGCCTGGTGAAAAAAAAGCAGTGTGCAATTTAATAGCACACAGCAGTTTCAAGGTTGTGTGACATCCAAGAGAGGAAAGGAAAAATCCCATCAGCTTAATCAACATCTCTCTTTTTCTTGTTGTCATTATTATCTTCCCTCTTAAAAGCTTCTTAAGCGACTAGCAGGAAGCATCCCTCTGCGCTGTGTTTTTGTTGGCCCCCAGACGCTCAGCGTGGCATCTTCCAGGAAGTGCTAAATTCGGTGAGCTGGGTGAGCACTGCCCTGAGAACGCTCCAGTCCAGCGGGAGCGGACTGATGGCAGGAGGTCACCGCGGCGGAGGAAGTGTGCGTGGGCGGGAGCGCGAGATAGGAGGGGGCGTGTGGACCGTAATCTCTTCCTCCTCTGTGATGGGGGCACATTAGTTCACTTCTTGGCTTGACGAGGGAGGAAAAAAAGCAGAGAAAGAAAAAAAAAAATTGTTCCAGCGGTGACAGGCGCTGGCACATTTTCTCTTGTGACGTGCTCCGGAGGTAGTGAAGGCTGGCGAGGGGAGGGAATGAAAGACAACCCTGACTAATCCACATAACCGAGTCTTCTACTAGGTGAATATGTACGTTTTTTACTTAAATAGGGCACGGGTGAGTCAGATCTAAATTAGTTGTTACAGTCCGAGACGCACCTTTAAGACTAGAGAGCCGATTTTTACAAAAGGTCAATGAGAAGGTCGGACTCTCAGCCTTAATCTACATTTAACATGGAAATGTACGTTTCTTATTGCTTGGTTTAATTAAAATCATCCAGGCTGTGACATCCTCGCTAGCCGTGGCAGAGGGAGTTCTTCTGGGGCGTGTCGAGGTGGTCCGAGCATCTCAGCTGGATGGTCCGGTGCGCTGCAGTTAGGAGCCGATGGTAGCAGACGACCTGAAAATTAATTAGCGCCTGTTCTCTTTCATGTCAGGATTACCTCGTGGGTCGATTTTGCTTCCGAATGTTCAAAATAAAAAAGAAAGACCCACACTCTTTCTAATAAGCCATCTTAACGTTAGATTGGAGCGAGAACATACAATATTTGGGGACAATAAAAGCACACTAAAAGGTTTTCAAAGGCATTTGATGTTCAAAAGAGCAATTGTGATGAGTGACTTTGTATTCACAGGCTCCATTCATTAGGAACATCATCATTTCTTCACCCGCTCTTAGTCCAAATGAATGAAGCAGAAATACAATCAGCCCAAAAACCGTGCTCGGCCCGTATCAGCTATTAGTGCGCTCGCATCAAAAACAATGACTACTCAGAGCCACAATAGTGGGCTCTCTTTCGGCCACACGATTCAGTGCGGATTTAGCAATGATCACCACGCTGCTTCCAGTGCCTCTTCTAATAAATGAGAACAATAAAAGCCCTTCATTACAATCAAACTTAATCAAACTGCCCTTAAAGAGGAGAGCACAAATATATAAGCATGCTCGCCTGCATATGTATACGAAATCAAGGCAGGCAACGGCATTAATCAAGACTTACTGTGGGCAGGAAATTAAATAAGAAGACAAAGAAAGTGCGACCCTTCGCACCCTGGAATATTGAAAGACTGTGCACTTGGCCACAGCTTCTCATCTATTTATCATTGACATAAAGGTAATAGAGCTTCACAGCAGCGCTAACGATCAACGACAGCCTCCCTCCAAAATAGATGAAAGCTCCCGAGCAATGAGTGGGGCTTCTAAAACGAAAGACAGTGCGGCTAATGAGTAATTAGGCCGTTGTGTAGGGGTACAGGCCTGGGGCTTAAAGGCCACCAGTAATTTGAGGAACTCGACACGGAGATGACACTAATTGTGTCCGTCAGAATGGCATTGATTCTCATTTGAAATAAAACTGGCCCGAGTGCCTTTTTGATGTGCTGTGCTGACAGCTACTGTCTGCCGCTGAGCTGGCTACCCACGAGCCCCGGTTTGCTGCAGAGCCTCCAAATTGGCTCTGCTCTCATGACAGGAGCTGGTGTTTCTGCTGGACTAGAGAATGTTAGTTCGTTGCCTGCCCTTTCTCATTCGCCTTTAAACAATCAAATCGGTCTTCAGGTCTTAATGGACCCGGGGATTCATTGATAAAAGTACACATTCTTTAATGCAGCTAAACTCAGAGGGTTTACCAAACAGGCTATTTTTATTACCTGCCATGAAAAGATTTTGGGTGGCATGCAAAGTGCATCATGGGTGAGGGAAGCGAGGCCCTGGCTTGGATTTAAAGATGGGCTGTGTTGATTTATGGGGTAGCTTCCCTCATTTTTACTGCCTTTAGTTGCAGGGGTTGAGATTTGGCAAGCTAAATATTTCACAACTCTAAACAAATTCAATGCGAATGAATGTACCCCAAGGCATTATTAATGTACAATGCAGGCTTGCTGCGATAGTCGGTGATACCGGTGTTAAGCCACAACACCGGTTATGTCACTTGCTCACAACAGCCCCGTCCCTCACCGTCGTTTAGATTTTTTTACAGTAATATAATTTAGTTCAGTTAAGAGAACAGTTCGAACACTGTTAACTGATCACTAATGCTTTCACAACAGTGCACCAAACAAGCAACAATCCTCTGATCAGATTTGAACTTTTATTTATATATATATATATATATATATATTTTTTTTTTTTTTTTTTTTATTTTTTTTTTTTTTTTTTTTCATTATTTTCCATTAAGGTATATGCCGTCCATGCCTCCACACATCGTTATTCATTTCGATAATAAACATTGTACATTTCATAATTATTTGTTCTATAGTCTTTAGGTCTACCTAGGCTATTTAAACATTGTATAAGTTAGGCTATTTGTTTATTTATAACTAGCATATTGTGCACTTTAATTTGTTTTGTTTATAAAAGTTCTGTCTTGGATTTTGATGCAGAATCGCCCCCTAATTCGAAAAAAAAGTAAAATGAGCACGGCACTTTTACAAGCTATTTAAGCAAAGGCAAATGAGGAAAAACATAAATGAACTAAAAACAAACAACTTTTTGATGCCAAATTGCCTCAAGTTTAAAAAGTGAAAGTAAAAAGTGCATATTGCTTTTACAAGCTATTTAAAACCAAAGGAAAGTGAAGAAAACTCAAAATTCTGTTTATTTTAAAGGAAAGAAATCCATAGCAGCTGTTGACCAAAAATGACCAGTTGTTTGAAAGAACACCAGTCAAACATACTTGAAGAGACAATGGCGAATAACTGTGCCGGCAAAGTATTTTCAAACACAGCATGCTTTGCGCAAATATGCAACGAGTCTCAGCACGCCATGCTACAAAAATAAGTTTTTCAGAAGACATGAATTGTCTGCAAACATGACGACAACAAGCATTCCATCTAAGGTCAACTTCTCAAAGTCAACGACAGCAGCTTTGTTTTCTTTCCTTTTTTCCCATGCCGAGGCAAATAGCTACGCATGAGAACAGCCAATACCGCAAACTGTCTTTCAGTGGTCTAAGAAGGAGGAGGGAAACATAACCCATGCTAGAAAACTCAAATAAGATCAGACCACAATTCCCAAATCTGTTTTCTCACATACTGCAGCTATGCTCCTAACTTTTCATTTAAAAGCATCCTTGAACTGTAAAGCCATCTATCTAGTTCTTGTCAACATGACAGAGCTGGAGACATTGTTAAAAAAAAAAAAAAAAAAAAGTTATATGAGGGTTTCAGGAAAAAGACAAGTACAAAATGTTTTAAAAGCAGTGAAGCTCAACACCTCAGAGGTCTCGCACTCTTAATTGTGTCGTACTGTATCTGTGTGCGGGAGAATGCAGGCAAATCTTCTGGACGCTGAAAGGTTCGCGTCCAAAGCTGCCGTCCAATAGAAGCTGCTTCTGTGCCAACATGGCTTCTTTTTGTGCGGCACTGAATTAAAAGCAGATGAAAAGACGAAGGCTTTCATTACTTCCTGATGAAAGCATCAGCGCAGAGTGAAAAGAAGCACCTTTTACAGGCACGCTCAGAATTGCATCTGCATACAGAGATCTTCACATCAGCGTGTGGCTTTTTAAGCTTTCCTCAAAGAAATAGTTCACAAAAATGGAAAATTCATTTAATCTTCCCGATGGTGTTCCAAATATGCATGACTTTTCCGTAGAACAAACAAGAAGAGACTATTTTGTGCTTACAATTGAAGTCAATGGGGTGTAAACACAACACTGGCCAACTGACTTCCACTGTTTGGGCAAAAAAAATGTAAATCATGTTTCCATTCAAAGTCATTCAGGTTTGGATTGACAGAAGGGAACATAAATGATGACATTTCAAGTATATATATCACATTTTTCTTGACGATTTTGCTGATTAAAGCTGTGAAAAGAATGAAGACACAACATAAGCTTGGTTTAGTATGAGCGCCAGGACTCAACGTGTCTGAACAACGACTGATAACCTCTAGGCTTCTGCTCAATAAAGCTTTTTGAGACTATAAAAAGACCAATTCGTCAAGCCTATTTGACTCTGTAAGATGTAAATCTACACTACGTGCCTCAAACTTCCTCACCGTCAGCAGTCTTTCACACTTCCGCTTGGAAAAAAAATTGATGCAGCACTGGCATTGTTGTACATTATGCATGCTTCAGACTCCTCCATCACATCCACCGAGATCAGTTTCACAGATTTAAACACTCATCTCCACCAGCAAATAAACACACGCTCGCACACACACACACAGACACGGGAGCTAAGAGGTTAGGTCAGGATAACATTTACAATCCGCAATAATAACATAGGCTAGCTGGCACTTTAATCACCCTTGAACTCAGCTTAGCCGGGCCTTATTGCAGTTATTACAGAGGTAATTCCAGCCACCGCTGAGAATCTTTAGATTTCATTTAAGACTTTTGGGATGATGCTGAGCGGTGACAATGGCTATCCATCTTTCTAAACACTCCTAATCTTAACGGAGGATCCCAGCCTCCGATTGTGCCGTTGATGGATAGCTCTCTGTTTTTTCCCCCTCCTTTCATCCGGTCTGAAGAGTTTCTGCTATCACAGTAAGCGAGACATGCAGCCAGGCAAACATTCGAGAGTCTGTGGCTTTAAATGTGTGTCTGTAAGGTCCTTAAAAATAGCTTACTTTTAAACACAACGTGGTTTTAGAAATCGTTTTTGTATAACGTTCACAAAAATTCGGAAATGTTAAGAATTGAATCTTTTGTTTGTTTCTAAGTTAACGTTAACATCACAACATGCCACCTAAAGAATGTATGTGATAAATATTTTATATATGTTTACATAGCTCTTTTACACAAATAATTATTTAATGCTTAATTAATTTTTATATTATTAATATAAAAAATATTCCGTCAATACCTTTCTAAAATTAATGTTTGAGAATTTCTATTTATTTGAATTCTATTTACATATAAATGTGAATTGCAATTGCTACCTCAGTTCAAATTCACCTGTTTTATTATAATGTTTATTCAGTAGAATCATTCACTATATACATTTCAGTAGTTATTTTGGGTTGTAGAAATCTCATGAATCAGTCAGTTATAAAGCATGAAAAAAAAAACCCGTATAAATTGTATTTAGCCACAAAAAACTATTTAGTATGTGCACATATCTGTAAACACAGAAATCTGTCAAAAATTCCCTCTTTTCTGTCTCCGAAAAAAAAAATCCTAATGCAACTACATTTGAAACGGCAGTAATGAAGTACTTTAAAACTTCATGTAAACGTTTTTCCCCCTCCTTTACCTTCCCTCCTCAGTTGAATGCGGGAAGCTTTTAGTCATGCCTCGCAGAACAGATTTGATTGGAGAAGTTTTGGCCCTTAGTCATTCGCTGACTTCCACAAGGGAATGGTGGATTTTAAAGGTAACACTGTCATGAATTGCAGTCACAAGATCTTCGGTTTAGTCACACAGGCTGAGAGGCACGTCTGACTTATCCCATGGGTCCACCATCAGGCTCTCTTTGATAGGGAGATGCCGAGCTCTGTTCTACAGCGTTCAAGAAATTTTAAAACCATTGACGTCTTAACTACAACAGAGAAAAACACCACGTTTTTTTTTTCAAATGGAGTATGTGCGCTCTGGATGCATGCGCACTTGGTACGTCGTATCTCGAGCGAGCGATACGGAAAACCACCACAACAAACAACAATTTTTCGAATTTTATGCAACCGGGATGCCTAAGGGACGAGAGGAGAGGCTGAGAGTGTATTCCTTCTAGTCTACTGAGTGTTGTCAGCCTGTCATCTACACTAAACCATCACAGTCAGATTATAAGGCAACTATCCCCACCCTTCTAGGTAGGACTTTATTCACACCGGGAGAGACCCAGACAAGGGGAAAACAAGCTTAACTGCTCAGGATTCAAAGTAAACATCCCACATCCCCTCTGGATTTAAGGCAAAGCTGGCAGTTTTTGTTCTGAGGTGTCCCTGTGAACGGTGCTAGATTAACAAACGTGGCTGGTTAATGAAAGGAAGCCCCATTTATTCATCCCAGAGTGGGATCTGAGTGGACGTGGATAAGAATCGCGGCTCGGACTCAGTCAAACAGATTAAATTTTATCTAAAATAACTGGCAAAGGTAATACCGCCTAGAACAGCCTAGTTTAAATAGCAGGTTCATCCTTAATTAAAGTCCAGTTTACAGTCCAGGCTACATAATCCTTACTTCACATATTAAAACGAAGAGCTGGAAAATGTGAAAAAAAAGACAGACATTTCAGTAAAAACTAGTTTTCAAAAAGTTTTTATACAATTCATAATCTGTCATACTGAAAGTGAAATTATCATTTCGACACCAAGGCCGCAAGTGCAATACATAATTTCACATGTTCACAAAAAAAGGAAAAAAGAAAGCATTTTACAAGAGTTTCAAGGTCCAACGTTTGATTTGTCCACCTCTTCAAGGGTTTCAAAGGCCACACGCTTTGAACTTTTTACCGATGGTTAAAAGTACTTTTCTGATATTCCAATTACTTACCTCTTTTCTCAAATGTGAGAAGCACCCCAACTGATGCATGAAGGCTTATTTTCAATGAGTAACGGTCTCCCAGAATCTCTTTTTAAAGCGCATCGCTGCGGCTCAGGTGGCACATTGTTTACCCGCCATTGAGAGAACTTTGAAAGGATGTTTACTGTCAGTGTGTGGTACTGTGCAGTCATTAAAGAATTAAAGCAAGCTTCAATGCCTAAGGAATTAATAGATAAACGCTTCCACGACTAAATAAACAGACACACAAATCCATCAACCATCAGAGACCTCCTGTCATCTTTCACTGTAAGCCAAACATCCCATCTGTAATTAACTCATTTTGGGACAACATGACAGGGAAAAAGAAGAAAAAAAAAAACTCAAATATTACATGAAAGCAAAACAACTCAAGTAGATAAAGTCGCAATGGAAAGTTTAGGCATCGCTAATTTTGCACATTTTAATTAGTTAATTTAAATGAACCTGTTGGTTAGCACACCCCTTTTCAGCCAAATAAATAAATATCCAAACTGAAATAGTTGGACTACTGGTGTAATTGTGGCCTGTTTTGAAAATAGATGCTGGGGAGTTTGTATACAGGTATTAAAGTGACAACCGGTATTGTGTTGTGCCATGATACAGATTTTGCTATACCGTAGATACCGTTAGATATTCAGGGATTTGATCGGATGGACAGACAAAGTTGTTTTTCTCAGGGAAGAAACTGGGAACATCTGAAACTCGGTAACCCTCCAATCATATCATTATAAAGCCCTGCAATACCCAGAAATGAACAAAAGAAAGCAAGCCCTTCCGTCAGCTGATCCAGGGCTTCGCTAACATCTACTGATGCTCTGAATCACAATCAATCAAATTACTGCACAAATCAAACACAATTACAGCCCTCGCTGGCAAACCCAAACACAACAACTGAGTAAAATGCAATGTTATTTGGCCCTAAAGAGAGAATACAGTATGTCAGAGTATCTGTGCACAGGTCAGATCAGAAACTGAAACACACACTGACCAGATGCAGACTCAGCAGACACAAGCTGATGATAGAGATGAGCAGACACAGAAAAACATGGCTGCCCCCAGAGCAGAGATTGTGTTCACACTGCGATCTGAATCAGACCGAAACAGAATGCTCCAAATACACAGGCATAAGGACATGTCATGACATATGGCTTTCTATGATAAAATACATTTAAAACTCTTTCAAACCCAGAGGAACTGCCATATCTGTTAGGAGAACACTGTGTGTTGTGTCTGCCTGTCTTCAGAAAAGTTTAGATGGCATTTTCTTTTCTCTTGCCTCTGTGTTCATAAGAACAAAACAGAGCAGCTTTGTGCTACATTGAGAAAGTCCCATTAGCGCCATCTGCTGTCAGAGAGTGAACTTGCATGTTCTTCCAGTCCTTTTGCTGTTTTTTCTTTTGAACGAGTCGTTTATGTAGCATTTCACACATCTAAAGTATTTTTTGCCTTACCTCTTGAAATCATATGTTTTTTGGATTTTTTTTGTACTTACATAGGTTAAAATACGTATTTCTTTTAACTAAGGTATGCTAAAATGTGATTCTAATTTGCTTTTGCTCATATCGCAATATAAGATCGATATCGCCTTGAGAGTGGAAAATATTGTTATATGAATTTTAGCTCATATCATAGCCCACCCCTAGAAATTTGTTATGCAAAAAATCTGAATAAATTAGGACAGAGAGCACAATAGCAGAAGTAAAATAATTTATTTGCGTGAAATGTGTTTTATTGGACCTACTGGAATTAAATATCATAAAATTGTGAATATAATCAAACACTGACATTTCTAATAAAGACACAAAAAATGTCATCAATATTACAATCAGAAACAAGAAAACTCTACCATTAGCCAACAACCAGCATGGTTCCAAAATAATCTGCATTAGAAATAGTGACAGACGTAATAAAAAAAACTAGAAAGTGAGATCTTGCACTCTCAAAGAAAAAAAAAAAAAGAAACACAAACTCCAATAATTTCTGCAAAAGTAAAGCTACTGCATAAAAATAACACCGGTTTATTACATGCACTACAGTCCCAACTTCATTGAAGATTTGAAGCACGGCATAAATATTAGTAAATGAGAGAAAATTTGACAGGAACACTCTCTCTCTCTCATCTGAATGGTGAAAGTAGTCAAAATGCATTACAATCAGTTTCTTGTTGATGCACCTGCAGAGGTGCAATTTAACCAGGAGGCCTCGGCTCTGCAGGAAGGCTGAGGAGGAGTGGGGGGGTAATGAGCTCGGTGCAATTCTCTCATTATCACCATGTCTGTTCTCCCATCTCCATTCTCGCATGCTAAACTGTCTCACCCATCAATCATCTTTATGGTCTATGGGGGGATTCATTAGGCCTGTTATACTTGCAGATGGAGTCAAAGATGAGATCCCCCCACATTCAGATGAAGTTTTAGGAGGGCAGAGGGGAGAAAAACAGGTTATTTTGACACCTGAAACATACGCCCAAACATCTATCTATTTAGCTGCTGTGACTGCTGGAGAGAAACTGCAGATGCACAAGGCCTGTAAACAACAAATACCATTAGACGTCCTGCTCATTTGAAGACATTTAATAAGTATGTTAAAGCTGAATATTTTCTCATCTCTAATTTAAAGTGACTCGTTGTGCGGAAAGCAGCATACTGTCATCTAGCAGTTAAATGCGGAGTACATGGTTTTGCATTTGCATTTCATTTCTTCTCAAGGCCAGTTTCACACCTAGGTAATAGTTGGAGGCAGATAGAATAGAAAAAAAAGCTTGCGGTAGCATTTAATATACATTTGAGAGGATAGAACTTCAAAACGTATGATTAACTCTGAACCAGGACCAGTAGAAAGAACCCTGCAGGCCTGAAATAGAGAATCCACAGAGATGCTGTGTCACTGAATCTTTGCTGGGGTTCACACGCCATCCCTTCAACAACACCCCCAAATCCCCCTGCTGGACATTACATCAAATGAACTCAAACTGTGCATGGTTTGATTTTGAATTTGCAAAAAATATATAGTTCGTAAAAACATGATGAAGCGATTCACGAATTCAACATCACGACAGCGGGGTTCCAGGTGGTTGCTTGGAAGTTTTGGGTTTGTTTTTTTTTTTTGTAATGGAAAAATATATTAACACTAATGTTTTAAAAAATGTTCACGTGTGCTTTCTGTATCATGTTGTATCAGGTAAAAAAATAAAATAAAGCAAAAGTATGCAATTTGGTGCAGTTTTTGATATTTCTATGGACAAAAATGTAGATAAAATTGTAATGTGAATCGGTTAGGAGACTACTTCTAAAATATATTAGGGTTGCCTCATAACATTTGACTAATCGTCGACCAAAATTTCACTTATTACTTAAAATGTCAGTTATTTGCAGAAAAAAATCTAAGAAAATAATAATCTACAGACAAAGGGACGCAGTCCATGACTAAGTCTATGGTAATAAAGTACATCAGGTGCATCCAAACACTCGCCTATCACTCATCAACCCTCAAATATGGCTTATTATCTGAAATATGTAAGTACTAGCAACTTTACACGGCCCCTCAATCTAATGTTATTGTGTCTGTGCAGAGAGTAGCGTGCTCACTACAGAACAGATGGAGGCACTGGAGAGCTCAGCAGTTCTTACAATTCAGGTCATTTTTGTTCATACAGATAAGAACAATGCATCTTTCAGATCTATAAGGACTATGCGTTCATTTGTGTGCACTCACAATAAAAAACAAATTGACCTTTTGTGAATAAATGAAGGCAAACAGGATACGCTCTCTGCCATCCCCTGTGAACCTGAGCATGAAACACTGCATATATTCTTCTATATTCTTACCTCACAGACATAAAAATATATCTATGGAAAGTCAGCAATTCTCGTTACTGTTTCTTTCCCTGAAACGTTCATAATCATTACTTCTGCTGGCAAGCTTTATGCCTGTGCTTGTGCAGTTATTAGGATGAAGACAATCAAAGGGTCGTAATATTGATTATTATAATATCATAAACATGCGATTAGTGTAATAAACGCATAACAATGGTGATGTATCATATAATACTCACATTTTAACACAATTTAAAAACTAGTCAAAATTTTACAGTAAAAAGACACTTCTGTCAGGACCACTATCATCAATATAACGTACATACATTTTAGGTCAGGGGGAATGGTTTGTTCTGGGCAAACACTCCCTGCCCATCCACGCAGCCTAGCACGGATAGGAGCAAGGAGACAGGAATACCACCCCTAGGGCAACAGAACAGAACCATTCATACCAATTACAACATGATTCAGTGGTCTGACTCCGAGTCCTGTCTGGACAAGAGGAGGAGCTGGGGATGGAGGTGGCTGATTAGTTACTGAGCGTAGCGATAGCTGCTGAATAATGACCAAAGGGACCTTATGATTATTAGGATTATGATCAGTTTCATGATCCTATATGCAAGCTTGACTAACGTGACCCGCTACACTTCATATGTGCCGTAACAAAAAAGGAAACTGTTTTAAAATTATAAAAGGCTTTTAACTTCCTAAAACAATTAACGCGTGACATAACACACAGAACATTGTGTACAACATTTTTTAAGAGTAGATCATATTCAATAATTAAGAGGTGGCTAAGAAATGAGTAGGCATTAAAGGGATAATTATCAAAATATTAAAACTACTTTTAATTAGGGATCGAGCGATCGAGTACTCAGCCGCGACAGCAACGATCAATCAAGAAAACGCTGATTATGGATTTAACTTTTTTTTTTCTGATTGGTTATGCCAGCACTTTGAGTGGCACCCTGAGCTCTGATTGTTTAGCTGGCCACAACATGCAGTCCAAAATCTAGATGTGAGAAGAGAGAGAAAAATTACTTCAAACTCACGTAGAGATGTCTGGGTTAGCTTTACATATCTTAATTTAATCTAATATAGGATGCGTTGGGATATTAACATTCATTAACATGCTGATGCGCTGTATATTACCAGTGTATCATGCTCAAATGCAATGCCTGATATTGAGTGAGTTATTTCAGATGGTCATATTGCTTTTAGATTTTTTATTTTTTTTTAAATGCTGATGTTTTTTCATCATATTTGTTCAACAGTAGGCATACTTTAAATCTAATTATTTTCATACTTCCTATTGCTTTGAAAACGTGCAGGCGATTTCAGGAATCACCTGATAATGTAGATAAAAATATAGTATAATATACTATTACGCAAAACAATGCAGAGTATTAAAAAAAAAATGAATTAAAAAATAGATAAATAAATAAAAAGTTTAATAAAATAATAAAATAGCATAGTTTATATTGAGCTGAGATGGATTTAATTCTGCTATGGTTAACAATGACTTGTGATTGTAGTAGAATAAATCTACAATGGCCATATAACCTCGTTTTAGGAGTCTTGTCTCAGACAGCTCTGATCTAATATGATATAACAAGGCTGTCGTGCTAACATTTTGGCTAGCATCTCAAAGACTGTTACGCAACGCCATGAGCACACAGAAGCCTCTGCAACTCCAAAGCTACATCTCCACCGGATCCTAAAAATAAATTCATTTCATATTATATATAAAAAATCCTGGCGAATAAAAAATTCAGGTGCACAGAAACAGAAGGGCCAGAAGGCTGGTCCATTCCCAACCCAATCACTGAGGCGTACTCATTTCCTGAGATTTATTTCATGGAGGTAATGAGCATAGTGCTTGTGATCAGAACAGTGCTGAACACAACAAGCTTTACAGTAGGTGGCAGAGATCTGGCCAGCTTTTATATGTGGAAGCTAAATATGGAAACAGATGGGGTATTTTCTCCAAAGTGGCAAAAAAAAAAAAAAAAAGCACTGATGACAAATTCAAATGACAAGAAATAAAACTAAACCTCCATGAAGTTACAAATATAAACCACACAGAAAAAAAATATGCAAAAAATAATATATATATATAATATAATAATATATATAAATCATAAAATTAATGCAAGCTGGTAAATCTCCAAAAAAAAACAAAAATAGCCAGATATCAGATACAAAAGCCTTCTGTTTATCCCCAAGCCGTGACGGCCTGGAAGAAAGGACTGAGCTGCCTTTGTTTTTGCTTCGTCTACCTTCACATAGAGTCCTTGTTACAAAACAGAACATACGATCATTAGCCAAAAGTCAAAGCAGCAAAGTTCATGGCTGATTGACCCTTTTAGCAGTAGTAATTAATAATGACATTGGGTCTGGCATCTGGACCCTAGAGTCGATTGTGTTTCTAAGTCAATCACTCAGGGCCCCAGTCCTTTCAATCGGCAGCTTGGCTGCCGTCTCCTGGGCTTTCTGCCTGCACTAATGGGCCAACCTTGTAGTCACCAAGTCATAATCCTATCAATAATAAAACAGGAGGTGCATCTGTGAAAGCGCATCCCTCTTCGTCGCCACTTTCCATTTTCTCAAATAAGCTTCTCTGAACCGCCCATCCACCTTGAGCAGCCCCCTCTGTCTCTCCTTCTCTCTCACACCCTTCTCAGCCAAAAGAGCTCTTTAATTGTGTGTGAAGGAGCTTGTTGCCAGCTTCGGTTTTATGCAGCTTTACTTGAGACATTTTCTGCATGAGGTACCAAAGGAACCGTGGATAGCATCTAGCCACCTCATAAAAATTTGGAGCTCTAAAGTTCATCCATTTTAACAGCCAAAACAAAGACATTTCCGATGTTAATGTGAACAAATATTTGTTCTCAGTCATTAATGAGCACAAGGGCTCCTCAGATCATTTTATACATGTTCTATTTAAAGCATACAAAATAAAACGTAATGATCTTGTAAATGTTTCGTGCATCACTGCTCAACTGGTTTTATAATACTTGTTATACTCGGTTGCCGTAATATATATAATGTTTAATTGTTTTGAGTAAACTGTTTTACATTTTAATTTTACATTTATTTTGTAAAGAGTCGAGTTAAAAATGTACAACTGATAAACCTTTCATAAGGCTCATATTTAATCTGAAAGCTGAATAAATAGGCTTTTTATTGATGTATGATTCCAAATCTGAAATTTAAATAAATGAATAAATTTGAATGAATCAATAAATTGTCAAGTTTTTATTTTAAGTTCAATTAAAATTGAGTTCTTGAGGTTTTTTTCAATGGTGGGTCCATGAACCAAACAGGTTGAACAGTTGATACGAATCCAAGAAATTTGATGATATTCGACAGGCACAGAGCACTTGGCAACATAAGCATCTGTTAAAACGGCATCCACGGTGATACAAACCACAGTGAATAATAAAAGCCTGCAACATCGTGCCTGATAGGTGTCCCTCAAGCCTTTTTGAAATTCTGGCCAGGTGCCTCAACACAGGTAATGTCTTTCTCTCCATCTATTCTCACAAAGGGTGAGCAATCACACTCTGCGAAGAATAAACATCCCTACCTTTCTTTGTTGCCACATTTTAGACAGAGAGAGCCTAGGACAAGCACAATGGAAGTCAAATGCCTTTTGTACTCACCGAGACGAAGCACTGTTGCTATCAGCCCTGCCATCACCATCTCTGGATCTGAGAACACTGGGAGTCATTACAGAACCAAGGGAAGCCTAATAGACTGACTGACAGATATGAACTTTCAAAGACCTAAGGGGCGAGGAAGAAATCAAAAGGATGACAGAACAATGCAGTTCGTCTGCACGGATTTTGAGGGAGAGCAATCGGATGGAGATCCACAATGCCCAAGCTGTGGAAAAACAGCCTTTATTGCAGACTACACACTGGAACACGACTGATTTGTTGTGTTAGATTTTAAGAAGGTCATTGACACTTGTCTCAAGAAAGCAAACGGATGGTCAATAGAGCATAGATTGCAAAGACAAGATTGCATATATAACATATGCTGCATATATAACATTATGATGATATATAAAATTATGATGACCATGTTCTTTGGTAAATTGTACTTATTTTGTATATATTTATAATATGCAATATATTATATATATATATATATATCTCTTTAAAACAATATTTAATCTATGTCAAAAATACCATATAAAAAAAAAACTATGTATATATCAGTATCCTGTTCAGTGGGCTTTTATTAAATAATATAATATAATTAGAGCTGTCAAACAATTAATCAATTATTAATTATTTTGTTTGAATAATATATGCATGTTCTGTGCATGTTTATTATGTATAAATAAAAACATACACATACAGTATATCATTTGAAAATATGTACATGTATTTACATGTCTATACTTATATATTTTTTAAATGAATCCATTAAATATATCAAAATAACATTTCTCTGTAATATTTGCATGCATGTGTGTGTCTATATATACATAATAAATAAATAAAGTGTATGTTATGTATAAACAATGTATTCATTTTGGATGTGATTAATCACAATTAATCTTTTTACAGCACTAAATATAATATTATATAATATGAGTAGGCCAAACTTAAACATTATTATTATTATTATTATTATTATTATTATTATTATTATTATTATTATTATTATTATTATATATAATAAATATTATCAATGCCATTTCTCAAGCTGTGAAAAGATGCTGGTGTACAGGTAAATTTACATATTAAAGAGGGTTTAACTTTACATCAAACAGCAAAAATAAAAAAATCTCAATTAACTAGTCATCCAGCAAACAGGTAGTCAGTTAGTAAGGACGACTAGTTAATCGATAGTTGACCATTATGACCCATCCCGAGTAATAGAGCTCAGCTAAAACATGACACCAGCAATCTGGCTGAGATTTCGGCTCCAGCAGGTTACCAAGCATGCCGTTCAATTAGCTGGAGAGCACACACTCTTCCGGGCCCAAATGAAAGCAGACTGTGGTGCATTAGGGGCACTTGCTCTCCATCTGTGAGACAGAACAGAGATGCATACGCAGTGATGAGGAAAGGCTCCGGTGGCTGAGAGGGGCCTCTGGTGCCCAGCTTTTACGCTCAGCTGTTTCCATGCTAATTGCCCAACAAACAGAAGGGCTCAAGCCTCGCCCTTGCATACACCAGGGCCCGAAGTGAGGCGGGCGATTTATGGTGCCTGTCTCACTGATGGCACCAGTGTTTGACAGCAGTCCATTAACCACTGCAAAAGGTCCAAAACTGCTACCACCAACGTTCTCCATTTCCACTGGGGCTCCTCTGAGACGTGGAACGCTGTAAATACTACCGACACATGCTAATGAGAACCACTAAAGTTTAAATAGCTAATGTCAGCTTTTCTTCACATTTAGGCCCTGCTCAAGTTGTAGAGAATGAGCTAGCCCTAAAAAAATCAATAGGAATGTGATGTTGGCCTATATTCTCATGTGTACTGTATGTCCGGGCCAAGAGCAAATTGGATTCCGAGCAGTGAAATTTCAAAAATGACAATGACAATGATTGTCCCGCCCCAATAATATTAGTAATTTTAATTGAACATAACAAGATATACCTGTCAGTCACAAGGCCTGTCACAATCGTGTTCATGCAAATCGGCTGTGCCGATGCTGCCTAATAGAAAATGACAGATTCTCTGTACCTCTGATAAGCAACATCACAAACAACTCTATAAACTGTGTTCCAAGATCCCTAGAGCACAGTGCCGCTTGATACTATTATGAGGGAGTAATAAACATTAGCACCAGACCTGTGGTTAGTCCCACAGGAGATGAGATAAGGCCATGGACACCAATGTTTAGCAACAGAGACCTCATATTAAATTTATAGGTCATTACTGCAGCTAATAGCAAACAGTGACTCATAGCTACGGCTAAATCTGTGTCCAATGACCTCGTATTCTCAGTTTATAGATTCAAAGAGCTCTAAACTGGCCAGTCTGGCTGCACATGAAGTCTGATGCTAGACATTCAAAATGACGATGCTATAGTATGAAAAATGCATTTATAATTTACTCAGTGCTTTCCTCAGAGTTTTCAATATTAAAAAACAAATTGTTTTATTTCAGTCATCAAAAGAACTAAATCTTTAAAAAAGTTTCAGTTTCACTCAGAGAAAGGCTAACAGATTTATTAGTTTAATCAAGTATAACTTTCTTTTTTACTTGGATGTAAACGGATTAAATTGGATACATTTTAATTGGATTGATATAAGAATTTAATGAAAGTTAATAAAAATGCATACATATACTCTAAATAACATGCCACGCTTAATATAATGCTATTTAAAAAAAACGTTATCATGATATTTATACCATGATATATTTATTCGTTTATATTTATTCGTACCACCCACCCCTACACATATAGAGGACATTAATAATCCAGGTTTCGTAGCATGCCATGTTTGGTTGAGGAAAAAAATATGACGTTCAATATGAAATATTGTACATTTTATTTTGACTTATGCTGCTAAAAATATATCCTGACCATATGCGCATAGATGAACTGCTTAATATGTTCCAGGACACATTATCAGCAGATGTGTTGAAGCAAAGCATCCGTTTTTTGCCAAGTAAGGGTGTAGGTCTTGGATTTGCATATCTAATGACGAATTGAGTGAAAGTGTCTCCTTCAAATGCTTAAATCATTACTTCACTAAGATGGTTTGACTCTGCGTAGTGACTTAATATGTTTCTAAGCCTGCAGGTGAACCGAAACCATTTTTTTTCACAAGCAAATCAATAAATCAATTTTGTCAGGGCTTCCTGTGAGGTTTTTTTTTTTTTTTTTTTTTTGCCCAAATATTTTTTTTTTTAATCTGTAGACAGAACAAGGTCCATCTTATCAGAGCAAACAAACAGCAGTCTAAAATGAAACCGAACAGCTGTCCTAGCAAGGGCAACAACCCCACTGCACTGTCCGCATGGCTGTTTTCCTCCATCTGCTTCACGGCACATAATCATAAGACTCTTAACAGGCCTTTTAGTGCTGTTTTGACTGACAGCGTCCTGATTAAAACAAGCTTGCACATGTTGAGACAACTCCCCAGACCAATTACAAATGACCAGCTTATTATTATAGCTCCCCTTTTTCTTTTTTTCCCACCAACTTCATCTCCTCAAACAAATTTGGGCCGTATCCCCCTGAGATGCCCCGCATATATGCTGGTTGCTTCACTTTCGTTTGAAAAACGCTTCTGAAACCGTATTCCCAAAACATTAATTTGTGTCAGCGTCTGTTTTTGTTATCCACCGCGTTCTAAATGATTCTCTACGTTTGATCCCTGTGTCCTAATAAAAGTGGATGCTGCCAGACAAATGCTCCTTTAGGGTACTATAAACTGAGAAGTCGATACATCAGGGGAGGTTAAAATTTGCACAAGACGACAGAGATGAAGGAGGGCTTGAGGGAAATAAATGAAGACAGGAGAAACCAGGTCAGACCTGACAGGTCAGAAATAGCCACTGTCCTCCCCAAAGCTCCTGGCGTTTATCACAGAAGACTGGTCAAGACTTCTGAGGGGCGAGTCAAGTAGATTAGCCTAAGAAAAAAAGCTCTAGCATATTCATGCCACTGAGCACGTCTTCTAAGAAGGTACATTCGAGCAAAGACGGACGTAAAAGAGGCGCTTGCTGATTTTTCTGCCGGCAGACGTCTACGACATGAAGAAGAGAGATAGAGCTGTCTGGAGCTCCACTGCGCGGCTTGTGCTGCCAAAAGACATGAAACAATGGAGGATATGTTTAATGAATGTTCCCTTTGATATGCCGCTGCTTTGACATCAATAAACGTTTCGACGTAGGTCATCTTGCCATCGTCGGAGAAACTCAGAACTGCTGTGTCCAGTGCTATGCTCATTCCACGGTCTGCTAAATCTTTTAAAGAGCACCTCAATCTGGGAAAATCCCAAATTGATAATGACTTAGAATTTTACAGCCTGTTAATATAGAGAAGAGCCATTCATTCACCCTGTTAAGTCACTAGCCTCACTTCCGAAACTTATTACCCTTTTGAAAGTTTAAAGCCTGTCTGGGTAATAAACGAAAGCACTTGCACATGTTGGGGTCTGTTCGAGCGGCACAGGAGCATTCGTTTGCACTATCGAGCAGCGGTGACGTGATGCTGCTTTTCGAAATGTAGGCCCTCTAGAAACTTCAAGGCAACCATCGTGTTCAATCTTTGATGTCATCGGAGCATGTTATTTAAGGCACGCTAGTCTGGGGATTCGTTGATGCTATATTTTTACATCGAGTTGGCTAGGTTTACCGTTATATAACTGCCGCTTGTGACTCAGTGAGGGAGGAATACCATTGAACACCTTGATGAAGGAGACATGGCTGAATATCACAGGTGGCTGGAACCGCGGGGGCAGCCCAAATCTCCATTACTGACCCTGCAGTGCAAGGCAGCAGAAGGAAGGATGCAGAGAGGAGCGCAATATGGCAGCTTTATTTTCACCTGGCCACACAGTTTGACCCCTGCCAACGTGTCAGCCCTCAGGAAGAGCTTAAAAATAATTAAGAAGCTCATACGTGAGACTGACGGCGTCATATAGTGTGACCACTGAAGACGTGGTTGCCTTAATTCTGCATTCTGAGTAATAGTTCAGCAAGAAAAGACAATATTTCAATCATTTGCTCTCCCTCGTGTCATTCAGGCATTGATATTTCAAAGATATTTCAAATAATTTCAACTGGTTTTGTTAGTACAATAGAAGTCTATATTAATGATTAATTTCTGACTTGCTGGTCCCCCTTTGAATTATATTTGAATTATTTGAATATACTAACAATAAATTATCAATTTGGCTAGAGAACCACTGTTCTGAACAACATTGAACCCCATTGATTTTGTCGAAAAAAATCTTCTTTTGTGTTCTTCAGTGTAAATATCAGAATTTTTACTTTTGGGTTAACGACAGTTAAGCAGTTTTTCACACATTGGCCTAAATATCAACATTCACGTTCAATCAGATAAAAAATAAACTGTTATACAACATAACATACAAATAATAAAACACTTTTTGCTTTTATTATCTCTATGTTCAATATTGTTGAAGATGATTTTCCATAATGGGCTTGCTTACGGGTCCCAGTCCAAGAATGTGCCAAGCCTGAAGCTGCATGCCTGTAGAAATCACTGAAACCATGTGTGCAGTTGAAGAGCATGAAGCTTTTCTCAGATGTTCATCTGGCTGATCTATGGTTAAAACAGCTGCCACAAGCAAAGCTCTTGACTGGCGACCTGCACTCGCAATGCAGTGAAGAGAAGGGTGAGGAATCAGGGTCTCTACATCTCTTACTGGTGACCGGCATCCTACACACACACCCTTCACCCGCTGTGCACAGGTGGCTGGTTCATTTCAGACTTGCAAGACTTATCTCTCTACACAACGAACAAACTGTGTACCAAATAACACACTACATACTTTGCGCACATACAGCAAGGTCATTTTTCTTTTTCTATTGAGGTCAGCACTCATCCATACGATAAAAGTAAATCCCCTTTCACACCAAAGATGATAACTATTAGGAAAATTATATTAGCATCCTCACCAACAAACAATCTGTTTATTGTAAATGCATGCTCATCTGCTGCTTTAAGTTCTCTAGCTCAGTATAGCAGGCTTGATTCTGATTAGTGGTCAATATTTATATTGTTCATCAGCTAGAAAAATCATTCTGAAAGTGGTTCCAACTATAAACTATTCCAACTATTTTTTTGTGCCTTTATCGTTACAGCTGTGGTGTGGTTTCTTTAACACTGAGAATGATTTTCAGAACTATATATCTGTATTGTTATCTTTATAGTTATCATTCTCGGTGTGAATGGGCTTTAAATGGACACCAAGGATGACAAAGTTTAACTGAATCAGTCTGCAATCAAAACATCTCATCTGTTATAACCAGGGCTGGAGAGTAACGAAATACATGTAATATCGTTAGGTGTTTAAAATACAAAATATGAGTTACTGTATTTCATTATAGCTACATTTTAAATGGGTGGTAATCAAGTTACAGTTACATCTGAAGTATTTTAGATTACCAAAGTGTTTACTTTGATTTCTAATGTCATTTATTTATTTTAATATTAATGTAAAATGGTTGAAAATGTTAACTGAGTGTAGACTCAATGGAATGCAAAAAAAAAAAAATGTAAATTAAAAAGCCAAGCACATAATTGTTACGGATATAAAATTACCTTTTTACTTATATATGTGAAAAAGGACGGACCATCACAGTAGACTTGCATTTTGTTTAAATGCATCAAATCAAGAAAAGTCATGCATATCAATCAAGAAAGAAGAGTGCTGTTTAGCCAAATATTCATGCGATTACTGATTTTACGCAATGATTTTACGCAAACTCATTCTACTCCCATTCTTCTCCCTTTCCTCATCACATACCTGCCGCTATTTGAAATAAGTAGGCTATTAAAAGCATCTAATTGTTACTATCACTTGCTGCAAAGAAAATGCTACTTTTTTTCTAATAGGGTGTAAATAGAATTTCTGGCCATTTGCACTTAATGCAAATAACTACTGCCTTTAAAATAAATCCACATAAGAACAGTTGTGCGTCTGTGAGCAGCACATTGTGAGCGAATTTGTTGAGAATGATTCGATTACATTAACAAAACCACTTGCTTGAACGAATCAGTCTTTTTGAACGAATCAAATGATTCCATGACTCTTGGCACCACCTACTGGTGGTTTTAGTTTCATATTTAAAACCTTTTCATTTCCTCTCATACTTTTTTTCTCTCTATGTTCAAATTTGTTTATTAAAAGTATTAATAACATTGCATTATTTATGCATTTACAATTGCTTTAATTTTTTTTTTTTTAATACAGTTTTTTAATACATTTTAAAAGTAAAATTCCCAGCCCTGGTTCTAACCCTCTACTCAGAAGTGCCTAAATTGGTTCCTCGTATGCTCAAATTGGTCGTTTTTGCAACACAATGTAAGATAATTTCATTACTATGGCAGCACATAAATAATTAATTTAGCCGAGCTTCAGAATTTTGTCTTGTGTCAAAAGGCTTGTCTAATTAAAAGAACACCATTATTATCTCATCATTAAATTGACAAAATAAACAGCACTCTTTACACTTGCAAAACTGGATGGCACATGTCATTGCGAAAAAACGAAATTACAATGATTAACCTTATTTTAAAGTCTCAAACAACTTCCAACTTTTGAGGAATAAAAGCTGATTTCATACTGTCAAACTGAAAATCTCAATCCGAGAGGCAGCGTCGTCACCGTCACCTGCTTTGTGAGTCAAGACACACGCGTGCGCTCAACGCTTGGAAAACACCCTCATCGTTCCCTACTGACACTCAAAGGTTTGATTAAAGAAAAAATACACTGAATGACTGTCGAACGTCTGTTCCATCATGCTTTAATAAGCCATTACATCACATGTATAATGACCATAAAAGAATTCCCTGCGAGTCGATCGACGCAGTTTTCATTAGAGCTCAGCAAGAGCACATTACTTCTAGTAAATCTTTGAGGTTTCTTCACAAGAATGCACATAACGTCCCATTGAGGCACTGTTCAATGGTCTGTAAGACCCAAGGGTCGTCTGGAAAGCCCGCACAAAAGCACATTCGCTAGCCTCCTCCAGCACTCCATATTTAAGATACTGAATCCAGCTACAATTCGATAACAAGTACAACATGTTGCAAGTGACCACTAGAGACTCATAATCGCCACAGCGAGCGCTTTCAGAAAGAAACTCAAGGAGATTAGGACCCCGAATGAACTTCAATGTCGCAGCCCCCTGCTAATTTATCTGAACCCGCTTGATGCAACACTTAATCTCTTTATTCTCACCTGGACGGAGAGAACAGCTGACAAGAGATGCCCAAAGACGAGCACTCAGGCGTGTCGCAGATATTGGAAACAAAAGTTTAAAAGAAAACAATTGTGTTACATCCTGTTGCATCAGATGGCGGCGAGGCTCGGTCGGAGTTGCTTTAGAATTCATCATCCCTAAACTACCACCACTTCAAACATCAGAAAAAACAATGTTCCTGCGTGATTGATCTTTCTGGCATAAACATTTCTGCGCTTTGAAAAAGTAACTGTGTGGCAGGCAGAGAAAAACGGGTGGGAGCAGGCGGGGGTAGAGCTAAGCCACACGACTCGACCGGATTAAAAAGGCTGTGTTCTGAAGGTGCGTCATAAAGAAAAATCTACACAGAAACCGGGTCAAACTGGAGGACTTGTGTGCGATGACAACGCTTTGTGTGAGAGCCCAAGACGAGCCCTTCCAGCCGGAATACTGATTAATGATTTCATGCTTGAAAAACAACAGTGAAAAGTCAATATCTGTGTTAAATATCGATTTTTTTCACAAGAATTGTTTGAATATAATTTAACTTTGTCTATAATTGATCAGCGGTTCGAATGTTGCCAGGTTAAATGTCACCGCTCGATATCCTCTTTTATTAAAAACATACCTGTCTTCTGAGAAAACACACATGCATACATGCTTTAATTGACTGGTCTGAGAAGATTCATTTAATTGATATACTTTGGTAAATAGAGAACAATTTATATAGCATTTTCAATATAATATAATATAATATAATATAATATAATATAATATAATATAATTTTACCTGTATTATATTATATTATATTGTAATATATTATATATATAATTATTCTAAATATAAAACTTAATTATCTTGGAAAATGTAGCAGAAAAATAAAAGATTTTAATATAATATAATATAATATAATAGATTTTAATAAGGTCAATTGCAGTGCAGTAAAGCTTTAAGCCAATGATTGAGCAGTGAGAATTAAAGTATGTGTTAAGCTAGTATATGTAACATTGTTATCTAATGCAACACATTTGCCCACATCGTTTTTTTCCCTCTCTCAAATCGGTATATGTGACTTCATCCCTATTTAACAAAAAGTACAGTACTATAAATGCATCTTCTCAAAGCGCTCAATTAAAGTTCAGACCTCAAGGTATAAAAGTACTATGCAAGTAAAAGTCTCAATCAACTGCACTCTCAGACAGTCTCAGAACACTCTCATTCAAATCCTTAATTTTAGCCTTTCAATGAACTGACCACTAAAATGACCCACGTGAGCTCAAAGTCTCGCAACTATTTATATAAGGGAAAAAAGAGATATGGAGAGCAAAGAAGAAGAGGAACAGGAGAAAAAGAGATAGACCATACTGTGCCACAAGCACTGTTTCCTGTCATGTGGCGATGGCTCTGTGTATTTTTAAAACTCTCCTGCCAATGAATCACCTCAGTGGTCATTTCTCAGGGGCATGCACAGGGTCTGCATCCACTGCTTGGACAAGGAACAGAGCCAAATATCACCATCACTTACCTATAGAGAGAGAAAGAGAGAGAGAGAGAGACATAAATAAATCAGTCTGTTCTTTCATGACTGACATTCTACATACTGCATACATCAAGAGCTATTGGATTACCCTTTGAGTAGAAGAAAACACTTGAACTGATGCTTGCTTAGCAGCCATAGGCTTCTCAGTATATCAAGACAGCTTTAGCTACTTTGGTCACACGTTTTTCGAGCAATTCACATTTTGAAGAAAGCCAAATGCATTTTGAGGGTCTATGTTAACATAAACAAATATCTGCCTTGCGTCAATGTGCTTAGGGCAGTTAGCAACCTGTGGTAACATCTGGAGTCCGCTCCAGGAAAGGGCCAGATTGCAGTTTACGATTCTTAGAGAGCAAGCCATTGTTGGCACCGTCATTACCTGAGCTAACAGACTGAGAAAACAGAGGCTGTGTGTACCGACAGACTGTTTACTGTTAGCATCCTGATGCTCACATAGACATTAAAACTGTAGCAGATGCTTAAAGCACTCTGGGAAAATGACCACAATGCACATGTTGCAGAAGACACAACTTCAACAACTTGTTCTTACCTGTTAATCAAACATGTACTCTCAAGTCAGAAATTCCGAGTTCCCAATAGTTTTTTTTTTAAATACGTTGATTGGGTCAACGTATCAACAATAAATGAAACTAACATATTGTCTATTAGCACTTTTATTTTGTCTCTGAACTATCCAGTACTATCCAACCACTATCTGTGCAGATGATACTTTGCATTATCTGTGCAAAACACTGTATTTCTTTATTGACTGGTTTTGTTAACAGTTCGAGTAAATGGAATACAACACAGCATTCAGTTGTAAATGCTATTAACTATAAAGAAACTCTATAGACATAGCCACAAAATCATATGATGCAGACAGATATAAGCCAATTTTATTCTCAAAGTCTAAAACAATTCCACTACATTCTTTGATAAACGATTGGCTTGACTTTATACAGATGAACTTCAATAATCTGTTTCACGAGCCACTCGCTGACCATAAAATGGACATCCTTTATAGTTTCATTATAATCGAAAGGTCAACGAAACCAGAAGGCTCAAAAAAGCCAACACTGAGTTTTTGTTTTAAAAAAATTAAATTACCAGGACTTACGTTCTCTCCCGAGTTTGATCAAATTAATACGGCCATTTATTTTTGAGTTCCTCTCTGCTTGCTTACAGCAATGTGGAATTAACTGCTGTAGGAGACTTAAGAATGATAATGACTCAATTATACGACGTGGCGCTTGGCCAAAAGCGAGAGAAAAGAGGTAAGCTGACTGTATACAGAGCTGCTTATCATCACCTCAGCAAGATTCAGAAAAACAATGACATATATCAGCAGCTGTGGTTTGGAATGAGATAAAAAAAAAAAAATCGGGAAGCAAAAATAAATACATGACACACTGTTTTACTACACTTATTCGTACCGGTTGAGTCTTGGTAGACTCATTCGTTTCCCTGTGTGGCAGCATCATTAATAATTCAGAGAATAAACATTTTCTTAGACTACGGGCTGTAAGCGTGCTACTGACAGATCTGAGCTTGCCGCCAGATGACGAGGCCTTGAGCTAATTTTTAAGCTGTTCCAACGACTTTCACCTCTGATGACCTACACTGATAAAGAGTTACAGAAAACATGTTCAACAGGCTTGTGCTGATGTCATTGCGGTCTTCAATGGCGTGTCTTCAAGCAAGTGCATGCCCCCCAAAAAATGCTAAATCTCTTGTTGGCCTCATCATTTTAAGTGGTGCTGTCAGCTGCGCAGTCTGTCAAGCGAACTAAAACTGAAAGCGCAATATGGCTTACTCCCTTCGTTCGCTGTGCATATCAAAGGGTAGCACACGCATTGTTGAGACAATCAGCTCGTGATCTGGTGTTGTTCGCACCTCAGAATTGCTGTAAATGCGGTTTACTGCATGAGCTGTGAGTTTAGTGCATGTTTGTGAATGCGATGACCACCAGTTATTTGTGGCAGATGATTATAGCTTTGTAGTGAGACAGGTTTTTGTAAGCCTGTTTTCAATTAAGCCGATGTTTGTTAGTTTTTTTTAAATATAAGATGTACTGCAGTATCTGTCAAAATAAAAGCTTAAAAGTATGGTATGGATTGCTGACAGTTTGCGGTTTGAATGCAGTCTAAATGCAAAATATCTCTTTCAATTGTAAAGATTAGGAGTGGAGAAGTTAAAAGTATTATAATTTCTCTATAGCGCACATAATATAAAGATATATTTATTTTCATTCATTTTACAGTGCAATTGTTTTATAATATATTTATGGCTATTACTGTCGTTGTTGTTGTTATTATTATATTCTAATTTGATTAGCTTTTGAGTTTTCTTAGTTATCTTAAGAATTAAATGTCTTAAGAATTAAAAGCTCTTAATTTTGAATTCTAAAATTGCATTAGATGGAAAAAATTTACTGTACATTTTGAAGTTAAATTATTCTAAGTCTTCATGTCGTATTGTCATCATCTTCTTCTTCTTCTTCTTATATAAATATTGCATTGTGGACTTCATATTATGATGTTCTTGTATTATGAAATTTCTATTGTTACATCCATATAATATAACTTTGTATTAGGTGTTGAAATAAATATATGCTTGGTTTAAAAACAACAACAGCCTGATAATAATATTCAAATTTTTAATATTATAATTACATGCATTATACAATTTTTTTGTATTAATGATTATATTATTCCTAATTAAAAATGTTCAATCGGTAAAAATAATAATAATAATAATAATAATAATAAAAATGAAAAATGGTAATGGTAATGGTAGTGTTAAAATGATTGAAAGTTAAGTGTTCAGCCCGACAGAACAGTCAGGAATAGAAAAAAAACACCTTATTGTAGAGTCCTGTAATGGGGTCTCCATTTGATTTGTTGGCTAGAGTGTCTCTCATCTCCCCAGATACACAGAGCCAGTGTGAGATTCAAGTCCCACACAATCTGTGAGCCTCGCCTGCCATTACGCAGAGAAGTGTTTCATTTTGAGCTCATGTGACATCTCCCACTTATTGCGTTCAATCTGTACACATTAGACTATACGCCGAGAGCTACTTGAGGACCTGTCACTGCCTTGTCTAGCATATGCAAATACGCCATACATAAATAATAGCGGGTAGGACAGAGCATAAATAATCCAGCACTTCAGGGCAGAATCGGAGAACAGCTGTCCCATAGGAGTGGCAGACACTTGGGCAGGCACTTCCGCCCACGTCCCCTCCCTCCTGCCGAAAAAATAAATAAATAAATGAATAAAAAAAAAATAAAAAAAAGACAGTCACTTCCTCTCTCGCTCTGCACAGCGTTTATGAACAGATGGAACATGGCTCTTGTTAAGGTTTGTAACTCAGCCCCTTGGCCCCCTACGGTTCCCCGAGGTACAAGCCGTCTGGTGAGCGCCCGTCCTATCGTCCAGAAGAGCGGGAGGGTCAATCGGCTACGGACGTGTACAAATCACCGCATCACATCAGAACTGCTGACGCGCCGTTGCGGTGTCTTTTTAGCTGCCACCCGCTGAGGTAATTAGGGTTATAGGAAAGAAACCTCTGGGCTGCTATGCTTTAATTTAATTCCCTTAAGATGTTGCTGTCAAGAGCTCGTCCAGACTTGCACCAAAAAATAAGCATGTTGGCACGAACAGGTTGACGAGTTGAAAAAGGACAACGGGCCTGATGTTCAACGGTGTAAATGTCATATCAATAAAACGTCTTTTATTTTTACAGAAGGAACCAAAGGAACTATTTTGGTGGAAAATGGGAGGACGAAAGTGAGAGCAGAGCTCTAATATGGTTCCCAAATTGAATAAAGGTTATTCCTCCATAAAAAAAAATGATGGGAAAAGTGCTAATTGATTAAAGGAGAACTTTAAAAGAGAGTAGACTGAATGGCAGCAGATGTGATTGAGCTCCCTGTATATTCTGAACTCTAAAAGAAGAGTGAGAAGGGTTAGTAAGGATGTCAAAGGTTCCTCTACTTTACCAAGTCGATTACAATAAATACATCAAATAAAATATCCAATACACAGAATCATCTCCAGAACAGAGTGCTATACACATGCGTTCGAACGCTAAAGCTGTAAAGGTCATGTTAGTGGTCAAATGCATTTCGTAGTTGAAATGTACATATTCCGAAAGCTCTCGGATTTCATCAAAAATAGCTTAACTTGTGTTCTTATGATGAACGCATACAGGTTTGGAACAACATGAGGTTGAGTAATTATGATTTTAACAAGTAGAAATCTTTCAAGAACCCTTTTGAGGATAGGGTGACTTGTTTTTTGTTGTTGTTAAATGTAAATAATCAAAAAAAATGAATAAATAGGACTACAACACCGCTTCTCTTTTACACTCAGACAACATCAAATCAGCATTTATTTAGGTGTTTTTTCCTGACAGCATTTTTACATCCACACATTTATCCAAATTCCATACAACCGTAAGATCCCTGCATACTCTAGAAATACAAAAAAGGAAACAAAACAACACCGCTGAGAACAAGAATGCTCCTCCTGTTTTAACCGATGGTAATCTATTCAAAATCAACTTCAATTATTAAACTGAATGCAAAATTAAACAAATAGGTGTTGAAGAATTTATGAATTGTACAAGGTCAGAACTACTTTGTCAGCAAAGTTTAGTCATTCACTTCGTCATTCAGGTGGTTTTATTACCTGATTTCTATGCTTTTTTTTCTGCTGTACAAAATACAAAAAAAAAACGGATTTTTACTTTTTTTTACTTGCTTGGAAGGAATGCTTATTTAAAAAAGAACTACTTAAAGGCTACAAGCCATTTCATTATACTGCCAGATGTACTTAGTGAAGTTGGCAGTCTCTAAAAGATAAGGAACATAATTAGCAACAGTGAGTACAAATCAATTATATCATGACTGTGACGCGTGAGTGACGTTTTAACTGATGCATTCACATATGACTACAAAGCACACAAACCCCCCTACGAGAGCAGTCAATCTTCTATTTCACAACATAAGAGAAAAAAGCAACGCATTCCATGTTATGATTTTTCATTTTGTCTCAGAACTCAAAACATCCTTTCTTAATCACTCCTGATTATAATAGTCTACCCGCTGGGCACCCCGATGTCATCTGAAGGACTAGATGAATTAAGTCATTTCTGGAAAAAAATGTATCCGAGCACATTCCTGACAAGAACACGAGGAGATTTCTACAGAGATATTTCCTTTTTTGCCAATTCTGTTTCAGATAAATTGCAGCTGAAATTGGCAGGTGACGTACATCACAGCTTTAGAGCTGAAACTGACATGCCCTGCAGCGGGAAGTGGCGGCGCGAAAACAAGACCAAAGTTCCTGCTGCTCATTCCAAAAGCACAACAACACGGAGTTCGCGAGGAGTACAAAAAGTGGGGGCAATATAGTGAAAAGAGGAAGAAAAAAAAAAAAAAAGAAGAGAAACTTTCTGTGACAGTAGCTACTATGGTGTCTACGGGAAGTAAATGAAAACAAGGTTAATGCATTCACTTCTCATTATCCCTGCTGGAAGGAGCCACACATATCGAGTAAAGAGCAGGAAATCAAAACAGTGTGAGGCGCAGGCAGCACGCCAGCAGCTCCACAGACAAGACACACTCTGTTCCTCTCCATTCCAGAGAGCTTGGAGAAAAGAAGGGAAAGAGAGGGAGCCATCCGGCACGCTCCTAAGCCCCACTCAATGTCACGCCCTCAGAACCGGCTCCCGGGCGGCAAGAAAAAGCATTTCAGGTGAATTATGACATACTGATGGTGTGGTAAACTGGTGAGCTGCAAAATGACTATCCAAGGCTTTGGGGAAATGCCGTGAGCTCTGTGAATATGACAAAGTAGAGAAGGAATAAATGCTACCTTTTTTATCCGATCGCATCAAGCCCACCCCATTTATAAACAGTGCGATGTTAACCCAAACGTTTACCATATGAAGAAATTTCAATCTGTCTAATTTCTTTGCCTCTAATGGTACCAAAAAGGAACTGAAACAAAGTGGCAGGTTTCCGAACAGGGTTGCCAGAGTTAAGACAAACAGACTTTGGAGAAATACAATTTGAGATATATCAAAATCAATCTGTCAATAACAATACATTTATAATTTTATTATATATATATATATATATATATATATATATATATATATATATATATATATATATATATAATATATATAAATTATATTCAGAATAAACATTTAAATAATATCAATAAAATAAATTCAAAAAAATACAATTTATTAAGTAATTTAAAAACATGACAATATCTGCTAATAAGTGTAAACATATACAGCATATATAATTACTCAGAATGTTAGAATGTCCTAAATATATTTAAATAGATTATTAAGCATACCAACCAATATAATATGCGGTATTGGCAGTCACACATTATTCTCACAATACATAGAAAGGGCTTCCTTGTAGCTGTTTCTGGAAAGTGTGCTGAAAGTATTTAACCATTGCGCGCACCACCTTTCGGGCTGTAAAAATGTGCGATTCCATTAGGATCAAGGGGCGCCAGGACGCCTTGCATCCCACCACACGACGCTGACCCACCCACTTGGTGGTTTACAATGAGAGGCAGGAACAGGCATTAAATCTGCCTGGGCCACATCCCTGCAGCCCGCCTCTGCTGCGGCGTGACACCTAATCACTGAACAAGAGCTGTCTGCTGGCCAGCACTCGCCATCAATCTCTCTAATGTAGCCGAGCAACTTCCACCCATACGTAGAACCTCTGCAAACACAATACAGGCCAGTTTGCATTACAAACCACATGGGAAGAGCAAAGGGCACTTTTGCGCAGAGGGGAGGTGGGCTTTTACAGCTTCGGTATAAACAAAAAGAAAACAAAAAGAAAGGCTATAGCGAAGGGGTGATGTATTTACTTTTCCACAGAATTACCACAGGTCCATTTAACACAACCTGCGGCAATCAGCTAAAGTGCAGCTTACCCCCGTGCAGCCGCATCTCTCTGCTCTGAAATAATGCCTATTATAGTGTTTCGGTAAAGAACGCTCCTGACAGGTAAATGCGTCTCCAAAGAAATGTTCCATGATAAAAACAGTCAGGCCCGGATGCACATTATTCCTCATTCATCATTCTTACAAGTTGTGGAAGGACTCTCATTTCTCCCCTTGGTTTATCGGCAGGCGCACTACATACTGCCATTGCTCAGCAAATCCGCACTGTAGCATGCTAATGGAAAACAGTCTAAAAGAAGCGATTTGACTGGAGATTAATAGGCCGGCGGAGGCAAAAGCCGCCCTGTTTAGTCTAAAGCAAGAACAATTTTGCAACAGAGCACTGATTCCATCTTTTACAGTCTTTAAGACTAAGTATTTAGGATTTTCAAAAAGACATCATACTGTGATGTGTTTCTTTACCATGAGATAAAAGCAGGACTGTAAGTTCACTGTAATATTAAACATTATTCTTGTTCCTTTTTTAATCGCATAAATTCATGCGTAAAAAAAAAATCTGTATAATAAAACTATTAAATAAAAAGGCCGTTAAAATCAAATTAAATGAAATAAAATGTTCAAAGCATGGTTACAAAATTATGCAATCGTCATTGATCTGTCCACCGTCCACCTCTAGCCAAACATATCCAATTTCGGCTCATCTTTGAGGAGTCCATGTTATGCCTCATGCGGCGTGTGATCACAGTCAGTGGAGAGATATCATGCTGCGCCTGAATGATGTAAAGATATAGGACAGATGCGTTCTGGCCACGCGGCTAGTTTAGGTCAGGGTTGCTAATCCATACCCTCAGCAGAGAGCCAGCTTTCATCTAGCTCCATCACAGCCTTTGCGGCTATACAAACAAACACCTCCATATGCTTCCTTCTGAAGCTTAACCTGTTACTTCTCTCCCTCTGTATAAATATTGCATTCGGTCTCCTTTCAGATCCAGGACAGAGCAGTCAAGGGGATGCTCTATAAATACTGACTGACAGAGTACATACATTCTGAATGCGCTGTGTGCTGGTCGTGCACCTCTGGAAGCGATCCGTGCTGTGGTTTGGATCATTTTATATCATATTTTGACTATTGTAGAAGTGTGCATTGCAAATTAAAGACCCCTTAACATTATTTTCTTGAATTAGACATTATTCCTATTGAAACAAATATTTTAAAATAAATACATATCATTATTATTATTATTATTATTATTATTATTATTATTATTAATAACACGTTTATAATGTTGTAACAAGGTATCATTATCAAATTATTGTTGCTGTTGACATTTTTAAGTTCAACATTATAAATTGATGAGGAGGAGGAGGATACCACGACAATAGTAATTTGATCATGACACTGTTGTTGTATAACATTCTCCAAAGTTATAAATAATATAAAAATAATCATGAATAAATAGCAGTCAATATGCGCTTTTGCTGTTGTCACTAAAATAAACGAATACATAAATAAATATGATAATTATTGTAAAAATTAAAAAGCTTGGATTATCTTAAATATCTATCTACAATTATATAATTAAATAAACAAATTAATATAAATTCAGATTTTTATTTTAGAGTGCATATTGTCAACTTTCAGCAGGCACACTGGCATAATAGCTTCAAAGTTATTTAAATTCAAATTCTTTTTTTTTTTCATAAAATCCTTAAAGGCTGTATCAATCCTATATAAGGGGTTCACACTGTAAGAGCCAAATAAGTCTATGTGCTTCATGTTTACAAAGACCAACAATCAGAAAATTGCACAGCCAGAACTGAAGAACGCATCCAATGTGAACGCCCCCTTTAAGTGGATTAG